>NC_143508.1:14819772-14971287 GCF_051622355.1 Phaseolus vulgaris
AGTCGGACTTAAGTCATTTTTATAATAAAATTTAAATATAGTATTATATATATGAGATAGATATTATTTTATACTATTTTTCAATTAGAATAATAATCACGTGTCTACATGTATTACCTTAAAAAAAATTTATATTTAATAAAATATTCTATTAATCACTTTATTTGTAGAATTAAAATCTAAATTTCATTGAAAATCAGAACATCATAATAATTATTTTACTTATATCTTATTATGCACGTGTCGTGAGAATAATATTATGAAATCATTTACTTAATTCATCTAAATAAAAAAAAAATAATTTAACAAATAAAAAATAAATTTATTAAAAATTTACATTTAATTTTTTTATATAAGTTAACTCACAAACTTATGATTCACATCTTAAGTAAAGTAGACCAATAAAATCAAACCAAATTGGGACGAGTTCAGTCAACCCACATTTGTTAACCAAAAGTTTAATAAACCAATACGAAACGGATGTACATTACCATTCCTATATGTAGGTTTATAAACATGGGAGTGGAGAATGCAATGAGATTTAAACTGACAATTGCTTCCTGCACCAAATCAATTTTGACTGGCACCCAACCAAAGTTTTAAAACCTCATTCTGTCTTTGTCTTCTTTATTTTGAAAAACAGTGCTGAGGTGTAGAGAAAGTTGAGTTATGGACGTCTGTAACAGAAATATAAGTTCCGAACGCATATGGCCGTAATAGGAAAATGATTTTCGGATAAAATTATCCAAAATTAGATTTTGAATTCCAGATATACACATCCAGAATAGTTATATGTGTTCCGAAATTAAGCTCTGCAAAAAAAGCTTCTGAACATACATCCGCAACATAAAATGACACTTCCGGATAACACACATTCGAAACCAAAAAACCACCGTCTGGATAATAATATCCGCAAGTCAAAACACACATTCGACTAAAATTATCCAGGACCCACAAGCAACAAGAAAACTTAAATTCTGCGTTGTTGAGCATCGGAGCTTCGATGTTTCAAATCCAAGATGAAGCTTGAAACTGTGCTGCTTTTGGTTTGAGTTTAGATTATAATATTTAGAATCTATGTAAAGATCAGTTCTTAATCCTTGCACAAAGCTTGACCAATCTGTTTTAAAGAAACAAAGTGTTTTTTCCAAGCAAAGGGAAAACAACCAGTTGAATTATCGATATAATCGGCTGTTTGTCACTTAGCTAGCTTAAAGGTTTTGAAACTGTTTTTGACTTGGTTATGTAACTGACTAACCAATTCAACAGGTTAAATCGTGGTTTCAACCGGTTGATTGTGTGTTTTCATAACAGTTTTTTGAAAACCTATTTTAACTGTTTTGAATGTGATCAAAACTGTTTTAACTCATCAATGCTGCCTTGAACGACTAGTTTTCAAGTGCTATAAATATAGCCTTTCTTTCAAATCAAAATACACAAGTTTTCTACATAGATTTGAGATCAAAGAGAGATTGCGATTTGTTTTTGAAAGAAGTTTTCAGAAGATTTGCAAGATTGCTGTTAAAGCTTTGAACTGATACAAGATCTGATCATAGGGCTTCCTGGTTTGTATAATCTCATGTGTTTTCTATTCCTTTCAAGGTTCTTGTAATTGTACTTTCATTAACTGTAAGTGTGTGTGAAATCCTGCAAACTCAAAGGGTATTCTGACTTGAGGTGTGTGGTGTTGCAAAGAGGGTGTGGTGGGTCTTGTGGTTTTCAAGGTCACCTCTTTGTGGTGTGTTGGTGTAATCTGGATTTGATTACTAGTGGAACTCAAAAGTTGTTCTGAGAACTGGATGTAGCTCAAAGATTGAGTGAACCAATATAAAGTTGTTTGTAAATCTCTCTATCTCTTACTCCTTATAACTGTTTGTGTTAATTCTGTTTCTGCCGCTGATATAAACAACCGATTAAAACGAAATTTCAATCAGTTAAAATTTTGAAAACAGTTTTTGTATCTTTGGTTGATTGATTTCCTTAATTTCTTATATGTGATTGTTTGATAAAAGTTCATTCTTAATCAAGTTTTGCGAAAATCTTTGACAAACAATTCACCCCCTCTTGTTTTAGCCATCAATTATTACAATTGGCATCAAGAGTTAGGTTCTTGAAAAATATTCAGGTTTTTGTTTTTCTTTCTGAAAAATCTTTTTACATGGTGACAAGTTGCCTTTTGGGGAAGGTGCTTCCATAAATAGGCTACCACTGTTTTGTGGGGTCAATTACCATTTTTGGAATGTGAGAATGAAAATCTTTATGCATTTGAACTGATAAGGGTATTTGGGAAACAATTGAAAATGGTCCCTTTATACCTCAAGTCAAAAGAGATGAGGTTTTAATTGATAAACCTTCATCTGATTGGACTAAGATTGAAAGTAAAAAAGCCAAGTATTGGATTGCTAAGAATATAATAACCTTTTCCTTGAGTTGTGATGAATTTTTCAGGGTATCACAGTGTAGCTCAACAAAGGAAATGTGGGACATTCTTGAAGTCACACATCAAGGGTCAAACGATGTCAAGCGAGCCAAAAAGCATGCTCTTATTCAAGAGTATGAACTCTTTAGAATGCAGAAGGGAGAGACCATTTGTGATGTGCAGAAGAGGTTCTCTCACATAGTGAATCACTTGATGAGTCTAGGTAAGACTTTTGACAAGGAGGAGCTGAACATCAAGATATTGAAATGTCTTGATAGAACATGGCAGCCAAAGGTCACTGCCATCTCAGAATCGAAAGATTTAACATCAATGACTGCTGCATCATTGTTTGGTAAGCTTAGGGAACACGATCTCGAAATGAATAGGCTTGTTGTCCAAGAAAGTGAGGACAAACACAACAAGGGGATAACATCCAAAGCTTGCAATCATAAACAACAAGACTCAAGTGGAAGTGATGAAGACACCATGAGTTTGTTATCAAGAAAATTCATCAAGTTCTTGAAGAAGAAAAGTCAAGCTTCAAAAAGGTATGGTTAAAAGAAACCTAATGATTTTAATATTAACAAGTACACTTGCTATGGTTGTGGTGAATAGGGTCATATCAAGGCAGAATGCCCCAACAATGAAATCAAAGAAAGAACAGATTTCAAAAATAAGAAAAGGGGAAAAGCTAAAAAGGCATATGTGGCATGGGATGACAATGAAGTTTCATCCTCAAGCTCTTCTGACGATGAAGAAGCAAACTTGTGCGTTAGAGCATCTGTGTCCAGCAACATGAGTTCATCATCTTCAATCAAAGGTAACAACTATTATCAATTGCTTGAAGCTTTTAATGAAACTCATGAAGAAGCTAATCGATTGACACTTTCTCACAACCAGTTGAAAGGTTTAAATAACTGGCTGGAAAACAGAGTCAAGTCTCTGGATGAAGAGTTGGGAAAAACAAAAGAAGATTTTGAAAACCTTGATTTAATTTACAAAAACTCATCTTGCAGTTGTGAGTTAAAAGTTTGTGAAAATTGTGAAAATCTTGAAAGAAAGATTCACTATCTTTTGAAAACCTTGGACAAACTTACAACTGGAAAATCCAACTTTGAAGATGTTCTTGCATCTCAAAATTGTGTTTTTGGAAAAGCTGGTTTAGGTTTTTATCCTCAAAGCAAAGGAAATGGGATTTCAAAACCTTTTTCAACTGCACCAGAAAAACAATCGGTTAAAAGGTTGATTCAACCGGTTGTTACATGCTTCTATTGCATGAAGAAAGGTCATTCAGTTAGGTATTGCAGGTTTCGAAAATCTCTTGTGCCTAAAGGGATATTTAAATGGATTCCGAGATGTTTTGATGGTTCCAAAGACAAGTCTAACATAGAGGGTCCCAAGTTCTTTAAGGGATCAAACCTTGTGATTTAACAAAATCTGTTTTGCAGATTTTTGACTCTACTTGAAGGGTCAGAAAGAACAAGATCTCAAGAAGATTTGTGTACAAGTCAAAGCCTTGTCCTGATTCTATGATCTGCTTACATTTGTGTAACTATAATCTGAGGATAATTTTCTTGTTCTTCTCTTTGTTGAAACATTGGCTCTTAAATCCAATTCAATGTTTGTTCTATATGTGATGGAAGAGGCCCAAGCACAAGCCCACATGCAAGCCCACCAAAGGGTAGATTTGGGCCAACCATAGAGTTATGGCCAAGAGGATCCAAGAAGACGTTCTTTTACATGTTCAAATGCCATAAACTCTAGTGTAGAGTAGACTTTAATTTCTTGTCAAAATTAGCATAGGAACTTTATTTGTAATTTTCTTAGAATTAATTTTGGCACCTAAAACACCAACCTAGGTAAACTTAGAGTTTCTAAAAAAACCTCTAAATTTACCAAGGCCGGTCTAGAAAGCCCATGGAGGGGGTGAGCATAAAAACTAGACACACCCCTCCCCATGTGCTCATTTGTGCACCCATGTGCCATGTGCACCCATGTGCTTCACATTTACATTTCATTTGGCTAGCATTAGGGTTGCATTATGGTCCTCCTTAGCCTATAAAAGGAGGAGCCTACACCTTGTATTTTCAAGTTTATTGTGAGTAAAGTTATGCTGCCATTTTGTGCCAAGCTTTGCTTCTCTTAGAATTCTAGGCTCTAAACTTCATCTCCTTCACCTCTCCTTGGGTTGGCCGAACCTCCCTAGCTTCATACATATCATGCACCTTCAAGATCAACACCACTCTTAGGAGGATCTTGCTCACGCACCTTCATAGCTTCCGCACCACTTTTTCTTACATGATTCAAGAAGACCTTCATGAAATGCCATCAATATGCCTGGATTATAATTACCTTGTATTTCATCTATTCCTTATACAACCTGTGTACATTATAAACCTTGATGTTTGAATATAACATGATTGTTGAAAATCTGGTTTTCTCAAAATTTTTCATCAGTGCAGAATTTCAACCGATTGTTTTCTCTTTGTCAGCACTGAGAAAAACTGTTTTTAATTTCTAAGTTCTGATTTGTAATTCTGTTCAAACCCAATGATATATGTGGTCAATATTGTATTAATTACATGTTTGAATCCAATTTGACTATGCTATAACTGCTCTTAATAAATCAGATTCTTCTTATCTTGGAAATTAAAGTTGCTTTTAAAGTTTGGTCAAATCAACATGTGAGTATCTGTACTTTCTGTTTGACTGACAAAAACATATTTTTTTGTGTTGAAAACAACCCACATAATGCCAAATTTGACCAAGTGTTATGGCTATATAAGGATTGCAATTAGCTGTTGTTTTACACACAAACAATCTGTTGTTCTTTTTTTTCCTCTACTCTAAAGTTTTCTCTACAGTGTGCAAAAGTTCCTTTCTGAATTAAGCTATGGCTAGAACTCCTCCATCTACTAAAAGGATGAAAACCAGGGCTGTTAGGAGTGGTAGAAAGCTTGAAGGGTGGTTCTCTGGAGAATCAGAATTGATTGACAAATACCTACATGAAACTAGTAGGAAAAGTGTCAGTACACCCAATTTTGTCTCCTTTACATCAATGAAGCAGCAAAATCTGAATATTGTGAGGAGCTTACTCAAGGAACAAAAGTTGAAACGTTTTCTTGAGCTAAGTGGAAACATTTATCCAGATTTGATGAATGTATTTTACACTAACCTTCAATTCAATGGTGACTCACTTATTTCTCATGTGAAAGGTGTAGAAATGGTCATCACAAATGAAGTATGGGCTACTGTGGATGGATTGAAATTCTCTGGGCTGAGGATCAACAGAGGAAACCTAGGAATTGTTGAAGAATTCAACAAAATGCAGTTCTACAAAAGTTGTCTCTAGAATCACCTCTCCAAAGTGAGAAATTTTTTAGTTGGATGGTTAAAGCTTGATGAAAGGCTCATAGCCTTCATAGTGTCATGGATCATCACACCTAGGGGGAGTAATCACTCCACTATTTCTGAGGAAGACCTCCTGCTGATCTATTGCATCATGAATAAAGTGAGGATCAATTGGATCCATACTATCAAGGAGCATATGCAAAAATCCATGAGGTTATGTGACTTTCACTATCCCTATGCAATTTTATTCTCTAAATTTCTTCACTATTTTGAAGTGGACATAGAAGGGGAGATAGCCGAAATTATCAAACACTCAAGTGAGATTAACAGTGGATCCCTAAGCAAAATGGGGTTTACTAAAATTGGTGGGAGATGGGTGAGCAAGGATGGTGATCAAGCTCGCCCAAGTGGAACCAATGATGGGGATGAACTTGAAGATGCAACAACACAAGATGAACCTGCTGCTGAGACTCAAGAGGTTGGTTACAATGATGCTTACATGGGAAAAAGAATGATCACAATGCCTCCTTTTGAAAGATTGATGATCAATCGCATGGACACATTTGCTGAGAATAAAAGGAATCTCCATGATTTGTGTGAGTCAAGGTTTAATCATATGGATTCACGTTTTTCAACCCTAGATTAACAGATAGAAGTGGTTCAGAATTAGATTATGGAACTACAATTTGAAAGGGAGAACAATCCTTCCTTCTAATTTTTTGGTTTAAATTTCTGAGCAATTTTATTTTTCTTTTATGATGTTTTAATTCTTCCTTTTGTCTATTTGATAAGACAAATAGGGGGAGAAGATTGGGTTCTGTAATGTTCTTATTTACTTATACTTATTACTGCTTTGAACATTGTTGCTATAACTGTTTAACGGGTTTAAATTTGAAATTTTCAAACTGTTGAAAACTTTGATACAAAATTTCAACTAGTTATTTCTGTGAAATAACCGATTGTTTATCTATGTTTGCACCTTTGTATGTTGACTGGTTTCTCATCTGATTTGACTGATGTTCCTCTTTGGAAATCACTGATAAGTGTCTAATTTCAGTAATATTTCATATTAAAATATAGACACTTATGAGGATTTATTGCTAATTTACATAAAAAATAATCCCTACTTTATGAATTTATACCTTTTAACATTTTTTATGATTTTTATTTGAATAAGAGTATTTTATTCCCAAATTTGGTGTTAATTGTAGATTTCTAAGGAAGATTGGAGATTTAGATTAAAAATGAATGATTTGAGCTAAAAAGATAAAGATAGAAGGTCCCAGAATGGAAAAAGGTGCAAATGAAGATTGGGCCTTTTTTATGTTTTATCATTTAGCCCGTTAGCCTAACCTTAGAAAACTAGGATAAATAAAGGGCTAGAGGCTCAACCTTAGTGTGCTAGATTGAGAGGAAAACACCATAGAGTGAATTGTAACCCAATTGGGAGAATGGAAGGTACTAGAAGTATGCGTGGCTAATTCTACCCTTTGGGATTGGGAGTAATCTACTCAAACTCTTATGTATTGAGGTGATATCTTATATATTAATATTCTGTTCTTGATTGATTATTGGTATTGTTGTTTTACTTTTAATTTTCCGTGACAAATTGAGAATCTTAAATCTGACCGAGAGGTATTTTTAGGGTTCGGACCTAAACAACAATTCTTAACATATTTGAGTGCTAGGAATAGACTTGAAATGTTAATTGCTATTAAACGTCTGAGCTTCGTTCTAAGTTGTTCTTATAATTATGCGAGGGATCGATAGTTAGGGGACATTCTTAAGGATTTTATATGCGAGGAATCGATATAAATGATTTCTATACGGGCATCAATTTCAATCAAAGAACTTAATATTGACATGCTAATCAAAATACTTGAGAGTGAGAAAGATGAAACTAATCCTTATTTTTCCAATTGAAACAACTAATTCTTTGTCTGTTTTCTTATTGATCAGTACCAACACAATTAATTCAAAACACTTTTAACTGTTCTAATTTTTATATTTAGCGATTATTGTACTCGATAATTCACTGTTCTTTGTGGGATCGATATCCGTCCTTATGGACAATTATTATTTCTGACAAACGCGGTGCACTTGCCGTAAAAAGTCATCAAGTTTCTCATCTGATTTGACTGATGTTCCTCTTTGGAAATCACCTAGTGGGAACTGGTTTCTGGTGCTTATTTGATTGGAATAGATTACCCTGTGTTTCTATGTTTGCTCGTGAATGCAGGTTATACATATTCTAAACAAGAACATTCCAAAAAGCATCCCAAGGATTTATCTCCATCAAATAGAGGGAGATTGTTGAGCAAGGAAGCTTTGATGTTTCAGATCGAAGATGATACTTGAAGTTGTGCTGCTTTTGGTTTGGGTTTAAATTAGAATTTTAGAATCAATGTAAAGATCAGTTCTTAATCCTTGCACAAAGCTTGACCAATCTATTTTAAAGAAACAAAGTGTTTTTCCAAGCAAAGGGAAAACAACCGGTTGAATTATCGATATAATCGGTTGTTTGACACTTAGCTGGCATAAAGGTTTTGAAACTGTTTTTGACTTGGTCATGTAACTGCCTAACCAATTCAACCGGTTAAATCGTAGTTTCAACCAGTTGATTGTGTGTTTTCATAACAGTTTTTTGAAAACCTGTTTTAACTGTTTTGAATGTGATCAAAACTGTTTTAGCTCATTAATGTTGCCTTGAACGGCTAGTTTTCAAGAGCTATAAATATAACCTTTCTTTCAAATCAAAATACAATAGTTTTCTACACAGATTTGAGATCAAAGAGAGATTGAGATTTGTTTTGAAAGATGTTTCAAAAGATTTGCAAGATTATTGTTAAAGCTTTGCACTTGAACAAGATCTGATCACAGGGCTTCCTGGTTTGTATAATCTCAAGTGCTTTCTATTCCTTTCAAGGTTCTTGTAATTGTACTTTCATTAACTATAAGTGTGGGTGAAATCCTGCAAAGTCAAAGGGTGTTCTGATTGGAGGTGTGTGGTGTTGCAAAGAGGGTGAGTGGGTCTTGTGATTTTCAAGGTCACCTCTTTGTGGTGTGTTGGTGTAATATGGATTTGATTACTAGTGGAACTCAGAAGTTGTTTTGAGAACTGGATTAGCTCAATGATTGAGTGAACCAGTATAAAGTTGTTGTGTAAATCTCTCCATCTCTAACTCCTTATAACTGTTTGTGTTAATTCTGTTTCTGTTGCTGATATAAACAACCGATTAAAACGCAATTTCAATCGGTTAAAATTCTGAAAACAGGTTTTGTATCTTTGGTTGATTGCTTTCCTTAATTTCTTATCTGTGATTGTTTGATAAAGGTTAATTCTTAATCAAGTTTTGTGAAAATCTTTGACAAACAATTCACCCCCTCTTGTTTTTGCCATCAATTATTACATGTGTGTCGTCTCTTCTCCGGTGGCTTCGTTCTCTGTCGCCGTCCAAGTTGTTAAAATATTAGAAGTTATTTTTTCTTAAGCATTTTCTTTTGGGCTTCTAGGCGAGTTGGGCTTTCCTTTTTTTGCTTTTTTGTTGTATGCAATGTGCTCTACTTTCTATTCACACCACATGTATATAAACCTTTTTTAGGGTTTTTCTGTAATTGTTTTTTTTTCTTTAGATTAATGATACTATTCCCTTCTTCTTTTCTTTCACGCAGTGCTCCATCCCTATTCCCTATTCTTCATATCTCGAAGACCTCTTTCTATTTACTCTTTCTAAAAGTCACAATTACATTAAAATACTCATCTGGTGTTTCTTTGATATGGTATCAAAGCTCTTCATTGAGAAGAGCTCTGTTGTGCGCACTCTGATTTTGTCCTGCCAAGATTCTTTCTTCTTCTCTTTTCTCTTTTTATTTTTCGTATATTTTGTGTGTGTTTTGCATTCTTTTTGTTCTTTCTAACGATTGATTGATTCTTTACAGTTCGTGTTTTTGCACACAAATGGCTGACGAGAACAATGATTGTGTTGATAAAGAGTGATCAAGTGCTTTGTAGAATCCAAATCCAAAGTGTTTGATGAAAGGCTGGTGTTGCTGCTGTGTTTGGGAGGGATCTGGGTAGAATAGAATGTGATCCACTCCTTTGTTGAATCTAAAACTGATGTGATTTAAAACCGTTTTGAAATCTAGTGTTTTTCCAACTAAGTGAAAAACAACCTATTGTTTTTTCAAAGCAACCGGTTGTTTTACTCTTAGTAGTTTTGAAAAGGTTGAAAACTATTTTAGTTTGGTTGACTTAACTGTCAAGCCAAACAATCAGTTGTTTCGTGGTTTCAACCGATTGTTTCTTTGAAAATCCTAACAAAATTCAGTTTTGGTTGTTGAATGTGCTTTAAATGTTTTTCAACTGAATATGCTCCTTCATTAATTGCTTTGACCAATCTTTGGAAAATATAAATGGTTTGTTTTATGTTTTCAAACAATAAATAGAAACATATTTGAGTTTTTCAGTTGTGACAAAATTGATTCTATGTTTTGAACATTCACATCAAGCTTTGGGTTTTCAAAGAAAGTGGAATAGGATTACAATTGTATTGATTTCAGTTTTTACTATGAACAAGTGTAATCCCTTCTCAACCTACTGTATTTCTGGTGTTGTGTTGCCAATGAGTGTTGTGTGTTCTTGAGGTGGTCAAGATAAATACTCTTGGTGTGTTTTGCCAAAGGGAGTGTGTTTCTTGAAGGGTTCAAGGTCACTACTTTGGTGGTGTGTGTGTTGTAATCTGGTTTGATTGCTTAGTGGATTACCCAGTGGTTTTCTAGGGACTGGATGTAGCTTTTGGCTTAAGAGTGAACCAGTATAAATTGTTGGTGTATCTCTCTCTTACTCTGAACTCATTTAATTCTATTTTTAAGCTTTAATGGTATAAACAACCGATTGTTCGAAGAAACAACCAATTGTTTTTCTGTTGCTTTGCTGTTTAAATTTCTTGTATTCTTGGCTAACTTGATTCTTGTTTTGGATTCACACAAATAATTTTGTTAAACCTCAAAAAGTTTCCAAAAACCTCTCTTAAACAATTCACTCCCCTCTCGTTTAAGGCCATATATTCTAATAGATTGGAGCGAAAACCCTAACCCTAGTCAAAACAAGAATTCTGTTCAAGGTGAGAATTTTGTTCACAGTTTCTTGTACCTGCATCCCAGTGAAAATTCTGCTACACCCCTTTATGTCTCCTGTTCTTGATTCCACAAATTACCATTCTTGGAGTCACTCGGTTCTCATGGCATTAAGCGCAAAAAATAAAGTCGAATTCGTCAATGGTGCTGCTCCCCAACCTTCAGAGACCGATTCTTCTTTCTCATCCTGGACAAGATGCAACAACATGGTAGCATCTTGGCTTGTACACTCGGTCTCTGTTCATATACGTCAAAGTATCATATGGATGGATAAGGCACTGGACATATGGAATGACCTCAAGGCCCACTTCTCACAAGGAGATTTATCACGTATCTCTGATCTTCAAATGGAAGCTTCTTCACTCAATCAAGGTGACCTTTCTGTTACCAATTACTTTTCTAAACTGAGGATTATCTGGGATGAATTAGATAATTTTAGGCCTGATCTTGTATGTTCTTGTAATGTGCCTTCTGTTACTGTTCAAAGAAAAAGAGAGGATCAATCAATGCAATTTTTACGTGGCCTTAATGACCAATGCAATAATATAAAAGCACATATTCTTCTCATGGAACTTGTCCCTACCATTACCAAATTTTTTTCTCTTGTACAACAAGAGCCTTAGTTTAATAATAGTGTTCTTGTAGCTAATGTAAAAAATGTTACCCCTATTACTCCTGTTACCTCTGTTAACCACACCAATACCATTACTTGTTCTTTTTTGGAAATTTGGGCCACAGTGAGAGTGTTTATTTTAAGAAAAATGGCTTTCCTGACCAAGATAACAGAGGCTCAAATTTTGGTAGTAATAAAAAGGTTTGTACTTACTGCAACAAAATTGGTCATACTATTGATGTTTTCTACAAGAAACATGGGTACCCTCTCGGGTATAGATCTCAGTATGGTAAGTCTTCTCAATCCAACAACATCTCCACTACCATTCAAGAAGAAAATTCTGGTAATCAAGATCAAAACAAACAGAATAACAAAGGAGATTTCCGCATCACACAACATCAATACCAAATTCTTTTGGACCTTCTGAAAAATGTCAACAATTCCAACAATCAAGTTCAAGTCAACCAGGTTGGTCCTCTCTCTGCTGATCATCAAGATCAGAATTTGGCCGTCACAAGTAATATCGAAAAGCTCCAAAATTCCAATTTTAATGAATATACTTGGATTATAGATTTTGGTGCCACTGATCACGTTTGCTTTTCTTTATCAAACTTTTCATCATATAAACATATCAAACCCATTACCATTAAGCTTCCCAATGGAAATTCTGTTATTGTTTCATGTTCTAGCACAATTTTCTTTAATAAATTTTTTTTTCTTGAAAATGTTTTGTATGTACCAGATTTCTCTTTCAATTTAATATCAATTTTTCAATTGACTGCATCCCTTAAATGTGAACTTATTTTTTCTTCCACTGAGTGTCTGATACAGAATTCCAGAACCAAAGACAAGATTGGTACAATTGATTTTGTAGTTGGACTATACGTTTTCAATAAAACTGATAGCAGAATTATGAGTTGCACTGCAAAACAGAGCAACATTTGGAACCTTAGAATGGGTAACCCCTAAGAAGAAAGGTTAAAATTTCTGCAAACCTACTCTCCTAATATTCATATTGATAAAAACTATGTTTGTGATACATGTCACCAAGCCAAACAAAAGAATTTTTCTTTCTTTCCTAGTAATACTAAAACTGAAGTCATAGTTGATGATTTTACTAGATACACTTGGGTTTTTCCCATGCATAACAAATCTGAAGTCAGGGCAAGTGTTCTCAGTTTTATTGCTTATGCTGAAAACCATTTTTCTACTAAGGTTAAAACCATTTGTATTGATAATGGTATTGAATTCTCTATGACTTTTTTGCATCAAAAAGAATTATACATCAAAACACTTGTATTGAAACACCTGAGCAAAATGATATTGTTGAAAGAAAACATCAACACCTTTTAAATGTCACACGTGCCTTGCTTTTTCAATCTAATCTTCTGCTATTTTTTGGTGTTTTGCTGTACAACATGCTAGCTTCCTTATTAATTGTATGCCTACTCCACTGCTTAATAATGCTACGCCTTATGAGAAATTGCATAAAAAGCTTTGTGATATTTCCTCCCTTCGTGTTTTTGGGTGTCTATGTTATTCTTCAACTATTCTTGCTCACAGAAGAAAACTGGACAATCGTGCTGTTCCAGGCGTTTTCCTTGGTTTCAAACCAAACACAAAAGGTTTTTTTTTGTTTCTAAACCTTAAAAACCATAAGACAGATTTATCAAGAAATGTTATTTTTTTTATGAAAACTCTTTTCCTTACCATTCAAATCATATTCAAAATAATGACTCAAATAGTCTTTCTTTACCTATTCCTCAACACTATGCCCAGACTCATGATGATATTCATATGCAAATTGAAAATATTGTTGATAATATTACTGATGATGTTTTTGAGACTGACACTAATGTTGAGCAAAATGAGACTACAACTACACCTCCTAGAAGATCTAACCACAGCAGAAGACCCCCCCTCCCCCCCCATTTATCTTAAAGATTTTGATGTGCCAAACATCAACAACAATGTTGTAAGTACCAAACATTCAATTCTATCAAAGTTTTTCAAAAATACAATACTGTTAATGTTTTCTACTGAGGAACCTCACAACTATGAGGAAGTTGTACTACATCCACCTTGGATCCGTGTTGTGAAGGAGGAACTGCAAGCGCTTCAAGATAATGGGACATGGTTCTTGACTACACTTCCAGCTGGAAAATCAGCAATTTGGTGTAGATGGGTTTACAAAATCAAGCAACATGCAAATGGTTCCATTGAACGTTATAAAGCCCGATTGGTAGCAAATGGATACAACCAAATTGAAGGACTGAACTTTTTAGACACTTTTGCTCTTGTAGCAAAGTTGACTACCCTACGTCTACTTCTTGCTCTAACCGCAACCCAAAATTGGACACTCAAGCAACTTGATGTGAACAATGCCTTCCTACATGGAGACTTAGATGAAGAAGTTTACATGCAATTGCCTCCAAGCTTTCACACTTCTTCTCCCAATCTTGTTTGCCGCCTAAAAAGTCCCTTTATGGTCTCAAACAAACAGGTAGACAATGGTATGCCAAACTCTCAAATTTCTTAGTTTCACACAATTATAAAATTTCCACTGCTGACCACTCTTTATTTTTGAAACATGATGGCAAACACACCACAAAACTCTTGGTCTATGTGGGTGACATTATTCTCACCAGGAATAATCCTATGGAGATATCTGCTATCATTAGTCTGTTACACGATTTTTTTCACATTAAAAACCTTGATGATTTAAGTTATTTTATGGGCATTGAAGTTGCTCGCAATGCCACTGATATCCTCTTAAATCAGCGCAAATATATTTTAGATATGCTCAAAGACACTGGTATGCTGGGATGTGCTCCTGCTCCTACACCAATGTTGCACAATGTCAAGCTCTCAACTACATAAGGCACCCCACTTGATGATGTAGAATCCACTGCATATAGACGACTAATTGGACGCCTTATTTATCTTACCAACACACAGCCTGCTATTTCTTTCTCTGTCAATCATCTCAGCCAATTTGTCTCACACCCAACTAATGAACATCACCAAGCAACAATGCGCATCCTTCGTTATCTCAAAAGAACTCCTGGCACAGGTATCTTCTTAGACAGTCAATCTCTTATTCAATTAAAAGCATATAGTGATTCTATTTGGGCTACATGCCCTGAAACTCGCAAATCCATAACTGGTTTTTCTGTGTATTTGGGGGAGTCACTCATCTCTTGGAAGTCCAAGAAACAATAGACCATATCTAGGAGCTTCTTTGAGGCATAATACTGTGCTCTTGTTGCAACCATTTGTGAGATTCAATGGATAACATACTTGCTACAAGATTTACGCATTCAACATCTACAACTAGCTCTTCTCTACTGTGATAATCAAGTTGCCATCCAAATTGCTAATAACCAAGTCTTCCATGAGCGTACCAAGCACATTGAGATCGAATGTCATGTTGTCAGGGAGAAACTTAATGCTAGCCTACTCAAACTGCTTCCAATCTCTTCATCCCTACAAGCAACAAACTTCTTCACCAAGCCCCTTCCTGTTGCTCAATTCAATATCTTATTTTCCAAGTTAGGAATGAAGAACATGTACTCTTAGCTTGAGGGGGGCTGTTAAAATATTATAAGTTTTTTTTTAAGCTTTTTTCTTTTGGGCTTCTAGGCCAATTGGGCTTTCCCTTTTCTGTTTTTCTATTGTATGCAATGTGCCCTACTTTTTATTCACACCACATGTATATAAACCCCTTTTAGGGTTTTTTTGTAATACTTTTTTTTTCAAAATTAATGATACTATTCCCTCCTTCTTTTCTTTCACGCAGTACTCCATCCCTCCTCCCTATTCTTCATATCTCGAAGCCCTCTTTCTCTTTACTCTTTGTAAATGTCACAATTACATTAAAATACTCATATGGTGTTTCTCTGATACAATTCCCTCACCAACGATGCTTTAGTGATCACAACAATGAACGTCCTTCACTCTTGGGTTGGTGTTCGATGAAGGGCTCCTTGAAGGTGAAGCTTCCACTGCCTCAATAAACACAAAATGACGCTCAAAGAAGAAAGAGTTTCAAACAGTAACTGCTGTTAGGGATGGCAAAGCGGGCCAGCCCGCCCCGCGCTTGGCCCGCAAAAATGCGGGACGGGTTGGCCCGCCCCGCAAAGTTATTGCGCGCTATAATTCCCGACCCGCCCCGCATAAGAGCCTGCCCGCGTTCTTTTTTTTTTTTAAATTAAATATTTATTTTTTTACATTTTGTTATTAAAAATTGTCAAATTAAACCTATATATTTGTTATTATCAAACCTAATTTTTTTTCCTTCCTTTTCAAATATAGTCAAACATCAAAACTTAAGATAAATATCAAATATCACTATTCTTCCACTTCCAAAACATTAAAAATACCTAATTCCAAAACATTAAACATAAACATTAATTCAAAAACATTAAACATAAACATTATTGACATTCTTCCATTTCAATAACATTGGATGCCACCTTAGTAGAACCTTCCTCCATTTTTTCATAATTATAATCTTCTCCGTCATCTGCATATATTAAAACAATGACAATTAATTAATTAATTTTTCATAAAAATAATACAATAAAAATACCCTCTGCTTACTTCTCCTTCTCTGACTGGTGTCTTGCTCCTTTATCGTGTTTGAAATCGATTTAATTGGCATGACCCAGTTTAGGTTGCCCTGCTGCTACTAAGTGCCAATATTTTTTTCTTGCGGGTTTGAGGGCCAGCCCACCCCGCCCCGGTACTGGCCCGCGCGGGTTGCGGACTAATGCGGGGCGGGCTAATGCGGGTTAGCGGGTTGAAAAGGTCATCCCGCCCCGCGTTTTTTACCTGCGGGCCGCGGGCCGGCCCGCACAGTCCGTCCCGCTTTGCCATCACTAACTGCTGTGGGTTGGATGCTGGATTGAGTGCACATTTAACTTAACCTAATTTTTATTTCGTTAAGAGTACTTTAATTGTTTCATATAAACAATTGGGTCGAGTCAAAATTGATTAGATGGAAAAAGAATCAACCATTTAAACATTGGTGGAAGTTCAAGTGAAGAATATCAATGGAAGCCCAAAAAAAAAAAGGTTAAAAAAATAAAGCAATCCACAATTTTAAGTTTACATTAATTGAAATAAAATATGACGCATTTATTGCATAAACGCGAGAGATCTTAGCAGATTACACACCATATGAATTTATTAATAATGATATTAATTTATTTCATGAATATTTATGCACCTTGAAAGCAAAAAAAAAAAAAAAAAAGTATATTATTATTCTTGTCGGCAAGGTGTTGTTTTCTTAGGTCTTGGTTTCATTTGTTTGGTGCAGGCATCAATGTTAATGAGTGACCCACAAAAATGATAAACAGAGTGAATATTGTAATAGTGGTTGTGGTTGTTTTAGGAACAATTGGTTGGACTTTACCCAATTAATCAATTTTCAAACCTAATATTCAGTTAAACCACGTTTTTCATGCATCTATGATATGAACTTTTTCAATCTCTAATTTTTCATCACAATAAAAATAATATCTTTCTAAATATTTCCACAACCGCAATAAAACAAAAATATGTAAATCTAATATAAAACAACAATTTTCCAAAAAAAAATAAAAAATCCATGTAAAAGTATGTCTAGATGGTACCTTTCTAGATTGATTTGTCTAAAATTGTTAAGCATACTCAATAATTTGAAGCATTAGATTTAAAAATAAAAAAAATATATAGAAGAGATCAAACTCCACCAGTATAATTTTCAATAAATATTATATTATTCAATATTTGTCTGTTGAACATTTCCTTTTAACTTAAAGTTAGTTTTTTTTTACACAAATCATATATGTATATATAACTTTACATTAATATAAATTATTTGATGTTTGATTTATATAAATAAAAAATTGATCTTATATATACATATATTTTAAATTATAATATGAACTATTTTAACATTTTATTATTATAGTTTAATTTTATTAAATTCAATATAAAAATTACTATTATAAAATATATAATTTAATAATTAGATTGATAAAACTTATTTTTATGTAGAATTATTGGCTATATAATTTTTAACAAAGTTATACTAGTTTATTTTAATAAAAAAAAATACTAACTCTAATAAATATAAAACAAAAACAGTAGAAGTCTATCGAAGATAATATTAAAAATTAAAAATGGTTCATATCAATATATTAAATTGCAAAAAAAATAGGTCTGTTTCAACCGACTTGGTATTTATAAAAATATATTTGTATAAAAAAGTATTCAGTTTTGTCTTTATAAAAAGTATTTAGTTTGTCTTTATCGAATTGTCTTTATCAAATTGTCTTTATAAATGTGTAGTTTTATAATAATACGGTTCAAACTTTTTTTTCTCATACGTTTAAAATGTGTAATTATTATTTTTTATATAAATAACAAAATTAAACTAAAAAAAATATAAAACGAAGTGTGCAAGTGGTCATGGTTAAAGGTAACCTTTTTACAAAATATACACACATTTTGCTCCTTTCTTCTCATTTGGTCACTGATACTTCTAAGTACACTTAAATAACTTTTTAATTCATCATAAATTTAGAAATTGTGTTTAATTCTATAAAGCTTTTTAACATAATGGTAGTTGATTTTTATATATATTTAATTTGTTGTTATTAAGTTTTATTATCTTAGTAATGATATTACTCTTGTCATTAATTCTCAATATCAATTTCAATGATGAATTCGATATAGCGAGGCATTTGTCTAGGTAGTAAGGGCTATATATCTTTCATTTTTAATAATTTAGATCCCTATCATTTGAAATCTAATTAAGAGTGTAAAAACTTACACCAGAGGAAAATAATTAAATAGAGATAAGAAAATAATCACAAAAACTAATTTTTTTAATCTTTAAAATAATATCTAATTTAATCAATATAGTGACTAATTATTTTTTGTCTCTAAAATTAGTTTATATTTAATGACTTTCTTGTAATGTTATTTTCTCATGTTTATACCTTCGCTTTCACATAAGGTGAAATATTAAAAACAATTAGGGTTATCAAGTTGTATTAGTTTTCAATTTTGGTTTTAGTCTATATCGTATTTATGTTTTATCTTATATAAATTTTTTATCAATTGATTGTCTTATATATATATGATAACAATTTTTAAGAAATATAAATAAGTTATTTTATCGAAATAACTGTGATCGTTTAATGTAGAAGTATCCAGATAACAATTTATATAGCAATTTACCAGAGTAAGAAAAGAGAGATTCATAGAGAAAGATTTATACTTGTTCACTTTTAATCAATAGTCACATCCAGTCCTCAGTTAACCATTGAGAATTCACTAAGTAATCAAAACCAAATTACACAACACCAAGAATGTTGATCTTGAACCCCTCAAGAACACACAACACTCTTAACAACACCACAGTTTTTAGAAACACTATCTGAAACACACAATACAAATTAGAAAAAAGAAATAAAATACATCTGGGCTTTACAAAGTCGTAAAGCAATGAAACAAAAAACCATAGATTCCTACTTCACACACAAGCAATGATTGAAGATGACAAGATTGATTCTCAAAGTTTTTTGATCTTTCTCTTGAAAAACATTTTCAATAATTCTCTCTTCTCATTTTTTGAAATGATCATAAACGAAACTTTATATAGGCTTTAGAAAGAGGTTAAAATAGTTTGATCATTAATTGAAAACTTTTTAAAGCATTTAAAAGCAATTTGAAAACCATAACAAAATTCTATTAAAAACACTTGATTGATTTTCAAAAACAAACTGATTGAATTTTTTCTTTCTGTTAAAGATTACACATGAAACAACCAGTTCATTTATCGAAATAATTGATTGTTTTTGCTTTACAAAAAAGACAAAAGAAAAAAAAATCATTTTTAAATCCTTTTAAAAATAATAAGTGAAATTCAATTGGTTGTCACGATAAATCAACTGGTTGAAAAACTTGTTGTAATGACCAGACTTTGAACACAAGTTTTTTCAATTGATTTAAAACACAAACGAACTAATTAAAATCAACACAAATTTTAGAAAAAAAAACATTAAAAAGAGATTTAGAATCATATGAGCTTGGATCATGTAATGGAACAAAGTGCGTAGAGCCCAGTTCTCGAAGTTTGGACATCGGCATTTGCAACAAGCAAGTCAGCTCGGTCGTTGGGTCGAGAACAAGGGGCTACATGTTTCGGCTCAAGTATGTCCATACTATCTCTCGTTCATGCATTGGTATAATCTTTTGCATATAACGCCTGGTAGGTCTGTGGAAGTCTGTTAAATGGGCCTAGGGGTGCATATAGTGCATTTGGGTCTAGTATAAGTAAAACGTACTCTATCAACTTAAGCCCAAGTGCGTTAGGGTTTGATAGAACATTGGCATATAGGACACATAATAACATATGCATGGTACTATAATGCACATAACATGGAAATGTATGTGAAAACAGATTTGATCCTGGGGAACGATACCCAAATGGGTATCCAGGTGGTTGTTCTGTTAAGTTTTGATACACTCCTAGGAGATAAGATTCTGCGCAACTGTGCTGTTAAGATTACACACACTGAAGCGGGATCTTCTCCCATTGAATATGTTCTTACTCGAGATAAGATTCTCGTAACAGAAGTTGTTATCGCAAGAGGTAACCTAGCGACACTCTATAAAAGGGACTCAAGATCCCTGGTTACGGTACGTTGTTTCTAATGCTTAACTAACACTTTACTAAGCATTAAATTAGATACTTCTTGTTTATTATAGCCCTGTACTGACTTGACCGACAGAGTGCGACCGGCCGTCATGGCGCCCTCTGTCTTAACAGGAACAACATCCAAACATTAAGGAAAGCACGAGTTCCACCACAAGACAGACGGAGTTCGAGCTCGCCTACAAAAGTCTACCAACGACCAAGTCAACCGGCAGGAACAAATCATAATTAGATGTAAATTAATAACTCAAAATCTACTAAACTACACACACAAAACAATAAGTTCTTCAGGTCTTCAAAGCTGAATTTGAAAATCATCAAAGCAACCTTGTTCAACAAACTTTACAGATAAAGAAACTATTTGAATAGTAAGTAATTAGTTAAAGACAAAAAAAAACACATTAAAGCTAAAGTTTTAGCATCTAACAAATTGAAGATGAAGATCAAAATGACAGATTACTACTTTAATAAGGATAGTTAATGGGACATTGGACAATGATTACTACTTTAATAATGGACTCATCAATACATGAGATGAAGATGGTGCTTGATGGGAAAGGAGTACATGTATCAATTTTCAACGGTAAAAAACAAAGAAGTTAGATTCTCCTTTATCATACAAATAGATAACACTAGTGCGTCGTAGATATAAAAACAAAACAAATCAAAAAGCAGAAAATTAAAAGCAACATACACTCATGTTGTCGTGTAATTGAAATTTGGCTCCAACGTCATGGCGCGTACACATATATACAAATACATTTGACAATGAAGAAAAGTAACTCGAGTTTCAAAATTGGATTATCATCTTAACAAATTCTTTTAGTGCATGTTAATTTAGAATATTTGTTTGGAAAACTATTTGTTTGATTAACAAAACAATATTTCATAGCAAATAGAGTGGTTTACTAAGGAGTTTATTTGAATATATCGTCTAAAGTTTTTTAGAATGTTACTTCATGTAATGTCAGAGTTTAGAAAATATAAATTTCTAATTGTTTCTTTTGTTCTTCTTTATTTTATTCGAATATCTACTGTGTTAAAAAAAAATCCGTAAAATTTACTCTTTTTTATATAAAAAATTTCATGTTAGGCATGTAACTCTGTAAAATTCACTCTTACTCATGAAATGCATTATTTCCTTATAATACAAATTATAATATAAATTAATTTACATGATTTCATTCCATTTAATAGAAATATTAAAATAAAATAAAATAAAATAAAATATAAAATTATTATACTAATAGTTAAGATAATGAATTTAAGTCTCACCTAAAGTTTGTAAAATGTTTATATATTTAGATTGAATTTAATTAGAAACAAAAACTTGTTAAAAATATGGCTCGACAAATATAAATTATTAATATATTAGTTTTTATTAGTGAAAAACTTAAACTCTCAATGTATATCTTTCATTTCCTTCCACATTTATCACTTATATATCATTTATTACATATCATATTAAATTAATTGAATACATTTGATAAGATTGGAAAAGTTGAAGGAAGAAACATACAAGTTAAAACAAATAAGTCCCCATTGGTTGGACCATGCATTTACATGAAATGAAATGGGATTGCTACGTGCAATTTGAAGAAAGAAAAAGACAAAAAAACATGGGGTTTTTGGAAACCCCTACTTATTCCTTATTTTCGTAGCTGCAAGGTGCAATTATATTTTGCACGAATCAATCCCATTAATGCTAAAAATTAATAATAGAGAAAGTAGGAGAGAAAAGAAAAACAAGGTGAAAATAATCTTATTTAATTTAAAGAGAGTAAAAAAATAAATAAGTGAGAACAAATAAAAAAATATTTATTTATAATAATAATTATTGATATTTTATTTATTTATTTATTAATATTTAAAAAAATAAAACAACAATGTAAATAAAACATAGAAAGTATTGCAAAAGGTTGATGCGATCCGTTATGTAAACGAAATTAGTGAAATAAAATTTTGCATTATAACGAATTATGATTAGATTATGTTGTTAACAATATTTTTGCACTTTCTTTTGTAAAATGATAAAGAAAATGTAAGTCCACTTTCATTAGTTGAATATATAAGTTTGTACAAGTAACCATTTTTAAATATATAATTTGTGTTTAGATATTTATGAAATAATTTTTTTAATGGTGTAATGGTATGTTGTCTTGATTAAAATGAATGTTTACAATTGAAAGAACCCATCCTAAAGGTGTAAGAACACTATCACTAAAAGACTTATATACGTTTTTCACTTATTTAAGAGTGTTTATCTTTATTGGTGTTCCAAAGTGTCAGTTTCTTCAACATTTGCCTGATAAAGTCAAATTGAAGTTAGCATCTTAGAAAAGTAAATTTCTTAGCATGATAGGTCGGATTCAGTTGGTCAATACGGTGATTATTGGATTTCTAGCTTATAACTTTAATATGTATAAATGACCCGTTTCACTTTTTAAGCAAGTTGAGTAGTGGTGTCGAAATTTTATTTGAACTGATGATATTCTGAAAAAAGGCATAGCTACCGTTAAATGGACTACGATTTGTTCTCCTCTTGAGAATGGAGGTTTGAAGATTGTTAACCTTCATCATGAAAATAATGTGTATCTTCTTGAGCTTGCTTGGAACTTTGCTTATAGCAACAGGCCTTGGTCTTTTCTCCTGAAAGCCAGAGTTCTTAAATAAAAAATATAAGCTTAGAATGGTTTATAGATCATCCTCTCTTTGGCCTGGAATTAAATAGTTTTATGACACTATTCTTGACCATACTTCTTGACTATTGGTACAAGTACTTTTATTAATTTTTGGAATGATAAATGGTGTTCTACTACTTCTCTAACAACAATGTATTAATACATGTATCACTATGTAACTTGATATTTCAGCTAGACTGACACCTAACAACAATCATCTCTCATCACATGAAAAATGTATTATTAAAAAAAATAAAGAAAATACAAAAAAGAAAATATGGGGAGACTAGACCAAAACCCATATGGTAACAAAAACGATACATAAGTAGACTATACCTATTCATAAAGAATTCTAAGAATAGGCTAGATTGAAGCCTATTATACCAATGAAATGATTTTCTATGAATAAATCCTAAATTAGCCAACTTATCAGCACACGCATTCTTCTCAGGAAAAATATGAGTAACCCTAAACTTGATTTTCCCACAGTAATTAAGATAAGTATTTCATTGGTTACGAAGCATCCACGGAACATTAGTCCTAGCAGTGAACGCATCACAAACCAACGCAGAATCACATTCAAGCCAGACATTAGTAAGCCCAATCTTTTGAGCTTCCTCCATAGCATGTATAACTCCATAAAACTCAGCAAAAATAGCAATTTGAACATCAAGAAACGCAGAGAAAACACCAATAAATTACCTCATACTCCCATAGAAAATACCTTCACAAGTAACAAGACCAAGATACCCCCTAGCAGCCATCAATATTAATTTTAACCCAACCTGGTGAAGGAAACTCCTATCTAACAGGAAGAGGACGAAGAACATTACCACTATGAGTATTAATACCAAAAAACTCAATGATGTTGAAATCCAACATATCATTCTTCATTGAAGCTTTAGACAAATTTTCCACTAGATAAGTTAAATCTTTAATTACCGAAATAGCCTTAGAAACCTCAATCTTATCCGGAAATCTAGCATGATTCCTCATACGCCATATCATTCAAATAGAAAAAGTTATCACAATAAGCTTAATCAAATTAACCAAAGGACTACCATTACTCTTAATAAAAGAAACAAGATCATCCTTATTAGAAAAATGAGAAGTAAGAAAAATCTTCCAAACCAAACTCCAAATATGCAACACATTAGAACATTAAAAAAAAATGTTGAATAGATTCCTCATGCTTTTCACAAAGCGTACACATAGAACATACATATATGCAAACCTTTATTCTGAATATGTTGATCTGTAGGAAGCCACCCATAAAAAACCTTTCAGAGTACTTGAGTTTTGGAAGGATGAATAGATGAAGACCAAATGTATTTACCCCAACCATAGGGAACTCCTGGTTCCAAGAAAAAAAGTCCTAACTGATTTAAGAGTCAAACGACCAGACTCATCTATTATCTAATTAGGAATATCCTGCTCCTCCCTAACCATGATATGATTAAAAAAATGAGGCATCTGTTGTAAAGATAAAAGAATTTCCAATCACAACCTGTCCAAATGTGAGAGATTGTATCCGGAATGCTAGCACCATCAAATAACCTTGCAATATTTGCCAAAAAAGTAGTAGAACACCATGTATCATTCCATAAATTAATAAAAGAACTTCTACCAACAGTCCAAGAAGTATAATCAAGTATAGTAGAATAAAGCTGCTTAATTTCAGGTCAAAGAGAGAAGGATCTATAAATCATTTTAAACTCGTATTTTGATTTAAGAACCTTGACTTTCAAGAGCAAAGATAAAGGCCTGTTGCTATAAGCAAAGTTGCAAGAAAGCTTAAGAAGATATGCTTAATTTTCATGATGAAGGTTAATAATCTTCAAATCTCCATTCTCAAGAGGTGAACAAATTGTTGTCCAATTAATGGTAGCTGTGCCCTTTTTCAGAATATCACCAGTCCAAATAAAATTTCGACACCATTGCTCAACTTGCTTAAGAAGTGAAACATACTATTTATACATATTAAAGTTATAAGCTAGAAATCCAATAATCACCGTATTAACCAATTGAATCTGACCCATCATGCTAAGAGATTTACCTTTCCAAGATGCTAGCTTCAATTTGACTTTATCAACCAAATGTTGAAGAAATCGACATTTTGGAGCACCAACAAAGATATCCTAAATAATTGATAGGCAAACAACCATGACTACATGAAAAAATACGTTGAATTTTGGTGACAAATCTTGTAGAATTATCCATGGTGAAAAAACTACTTTTATAGTTATTAACATATTGACCAGAAAAATCACCATATGTTTTAAGAAAAATATTCAAATTTCTAAGAGATTTAATATACTTTCTACAAAAAACAATTATGTCATCAACATATAAATATGCGAGGAGTGAGATAACCTTGCGAACTAGCCATATGTAAAATTTTCTTATCATTCACAGGCTTAGAGATACCTCTACTGAGAACTTGCTCTGCAAGACAGAAAAGTAAAGGAGACAAAGGATTACCTTGTCTGACACCTCTACTGCAAGGAAAAAAACCCACTAAACGACCATTTATTCTTATAGAAAGCATCGTTGAACAGAGAATTGTACTAATCCAACCGACAAACGAGGGGTGAAAACCAAAGCGTGTAAAAACTAATAATTAGAAATTCCAACTCAGAGTGTTAAAGGCTTTATGAATATCTACTTTGTAATCCACATTACCTCCTCTAACCTTTTTAGAAAACATGTTAATAGCTTCATAAGCAATACCAATGCAATCCTGAATTTGTGTACCCTGCACAAGCCCATATTGATTAGGAAAAATGATTCTAGCAGCCACAAGTGCAAGCCTATCCGCCAATATCTTGGAAATAATCTTAAATTTGAAATTAGGAACAACAATTGGCCTCAATCTTCAATGGAGTCAGCACCCTGAAACTTATGAATAAGAGATACCACATTACTGTTCATTCTAGGGAGAATCCAATTTTGTTTAAAAAACTGTTGAACAACATTGCAAACATATGTCCCAATAATGTCCTAGTAAGAATGATAGAAAACATCACCAAAACCATCAGGAATAAGAGCATTATTCCCATTAAGACTAAAAAGAATAGTCTTGATTTCCAAAGAGTCAAGACATTTAATGAACATCATATTCTCCTAAGAGGAAACTAGCTCAGGAATATAAGAATCAATAAAATCCTTCATAATACTTGTATCTAGAACATTAGAAATAGACTCAGCATAAAGATTTTTATAAAAATCCAAAATATGACCCTCAATGAGTTTATGATCCTCAGTAACCTCATTATTAATCCGTAGACGATGAATCCCACTATAATTATTTCTCCTTTTGACCACAACATGGAAAAAGCAGTATTTCGATCTCCATCTTTGAACCATAACATCTTAGCCTTTTCTTTCCAAAGCAAATATTGACAGTGAAGAGTATGATCAAACTCCTCCTTAACTATCTTTTCTTGATAGAGAAGCCCATCAATATCAGACAAACTAGCAATCTCTAAGTTTTGTTGAATACCAAGGAGGAGACCCTGCTTAAAAAGAACTGCATTGTGAACATTACCAAAAGAATTTTTATTCTAGTCTTGGAGCTCAATTTTTAACCTTTTTAACTTATGTTGCAAAATAAACATAGGACAACCAACAACCTTATTAGCACAAGAATCATGAATAAGCTTCAGACATGAAATATCCCGAAGCCACATAGAAAAGAAACGAAAATTGCTAACCTTCCTCAAAGAATTACTAGAAAGACTAGCAAAAATAGGGGAATGATCAGAACAATTTTTATCAAGAACCTGATAAGTACAAGAATCTCATTTATCCAGACACACTCCAATACATAAAGCCCTGTCCAGTCTTCTATGAATTCTATGCAACCCTCTCCTTCCATTACACCAAGTATAAGAAGCTCCAGT
This sequence comes from Phaseolus vulgaris, assembly GCF_051622355.1. Lineage (NCBI taxonomy): Eukaryota > Viridiplantae > Streptophyta > Magnoliopsida > Fabales > Fabaceae > Phaseolus > Phaseolus vulgaris. The sequence goes on from NC_143508.1 coordinate 14,846,588, forward strand.
AAAAGACATACAAGAAAGATCATTAATATTAATCCAATCAAGAAATTCATTTCAAGAAACCTGACTAGGAGCCACCCCCCTTTACAGTCATCCGTCGATAACACAACATTAAAATCTCTCAGAATACACCAAGGCCCTAAGAAGGAACTTAAATCCCTTCACAAAAACCATCTAGCCAAGTATATGTTAGCACCATAAACACCTGCAAAGCTAAAGCATTTATCATGCAAAAGACAAGTTACCGAAATAAACATATCATTAATCAAGAAATTTTGGACAAGATTAGGAACCGACAAACACCAAAGCTTGGCAGCTTTATTAACAATAAGAGACGTAGCCACCAAATGCATATTAACAGATTTGAAAAGGACGTCGAAAGCATTAGTGTACGCATCATGGGTTCAACAAGAAAAACCAGGAGGGGTTATGTAGTTTAAGTAAACTAATCAACATCTCCATAATTTTGTGGTTTCTCAGTCCTCTAACATTACAGAAAAATGAAGAGACCTTCATTGTGACATTGTAGAGAGAATTGCCTTAGCAATTTTTTTGGATTTACCAGTCCCCTTAGGTGGTCTCTCTGGTTTTCTTTTAGTGTGAACTATTTCCTCCCCAGTATCACTGGCATTCTCCTCCATCTCATTAGGATCAGCCCAAAATTTTGAAACAACCTGATTTTTAACAGTGATATGGTCTGAATTAATTTCAGCAATGACAGTTGGAATAATTGACGCACCAATATTAGGATCACCTCCCACATCTGTAGTTTCCGAACCATCAAGAGAGGAAAAGTGATTTTGCAGGACCAATGATAGTTCTTTAATATCCCCAAGAGATTTAGCCTTCCGAGAGGAGGTATGAGGCGACGAAGATGGTACAGTCACAATAGCAGAGACTTCCACATTATGACCATCAATAGAAGTCTTAATTGGTGCTTTAGTATCTTCATGTAATTTAGCCCTTCAAGGAGAGGTAAGACACAACGAAGATGGTACAACCACAGGAACAGAGACCTCCACATGATGATCATCAATAAGAGTCGTAACTGAATGTGACTTTGAGCCCTTGGCTTGCATAAGAGCAGGTGAATTCCTTAGCCTTGGTTTGCACAAAACGCGACAGATTTGAGGTCAAACGGATGAGTATTCACCCAGGAAAAAAATCAAACAGTTTCACACACAAACGAACCTTCCTTTCAGCCCGGGCAGTGATGATTAAAAAATTTATTTCGAATCTTGTGGGACTAGTTTGGGGCTCAAATCTCATCCAAAACTCAATAGACACAATGACGAATGTCTGGAAAAAATTTCAGACCAAAATAACCAAGGAGTAAGGCGCAGTAAGTCCCAGACCGAGAATGAACAAAACCGGTTTTCCGAAAACAAAACGTCATGACTTTTCTTCCCCTTATCTTCTTTCTGTGATTTGTTTATGGACGTACCTCCTTACCTGGGTTCAAACAACATATGAAAGTACTTGTGTGAATTTTTTCAGCGCAATACGGACCCGAAAAAAAATTGCAGAAAGTAGGGCGAAATTTCACAAGTTTTGCTAGAGGTTAGCCTTGGTTTGCACAAAATTCCTTATCCGAGGCATCCTCGAGAGGAGGCATATCTGCAAAATCATCCTCCATGCTACCTGTTTTATCAGAAGCAAGGTGACTATGCATTAGCCCCACCAGGAGCATCAACTTTCAATTTATCAGTGGGGCCTTCCACGAGCTTCGAATGCGGATCCTTCTTCCGATACTATTTACATTATTTAGGAACTGCAGTTGTCCCCTGTTCCTGTTCATCAGAAGGTGTCTTATGAGAAGGTTTATGTTGAGGCCCAGGAACACAACCCTGATCATGGATCTCTCGACACTGAGCAAGATCATGCCTAATCATTTTACAGTGAGAGAAAAATAGAGGGAGCCATTCATATTCCACACTAGCTACAAAAGCAATGTTTGGACGTTCAACCAAGAGGAGATCGGGAAGAGGGTACAACATATCAATATCCACCAACAATCTAACAAACATACCCTTATTCTTTCTCATAGTATGCTCATCCAAAGGCAAAGGAGTACCTAGACCTCTGATGATGGAAAATACCGTCCTTGGTCTGCAATACTCCAAAGGCAAATGGTAGATTCTAACCGAGGCTTGATTTTTGGTACTCTTCATGGTAGCTAAGACAAAGTCTTTTGTCTAGGCAAAAAATCTTAAGAAACCAGGAGATAATTTCAAGGAACCCATCCCTAGGGCCCATCGCATGTCTTCTAAAGAAGCAGACTCAAACTCATAGAAATCGTTCCCAAGAGGATTTGCTTTCCACTATCTAAGAGTCTTCCACACCAACTACAACTTTTTAGTTAAATCTAGGTGTGTGAGGGGTTTTTCCCCCTTAGATAGAATAATTCAACCATGAAGATCGGTCTTGCAATCCTCAAGACCAACCAAGTAATATGCCTTATCAATCATGCTCCGACGCAAGCTTGTCATGCGCAGATCGCACACCACCATACTTCTCGTGCAGATCGCGCACCACCACACGTCTCACGTCGCAGTGGACCGCCGCAAGTAGCGCACGCCACGCGCATAGCATCCTCCGCTCGTCGCTCGTCGTCGTCTTCTGCACAGGGTCGCTCACGTCACTCCCTCTCGCACGCAGGGACGCCGCAGCAAGGCAGTTGTTCGTTTGCAACCTTCATGATGCACCCCACCAGAACTGCGAGCACCGCCACATCAAACCACAGAAACCCTAACATTGTCGTGCCTCCGCACCGCACAAACTCTAATTTCTTGAAACTTTGTAATATTTTTTATTCAAATTTATCATTTAAGTAATAATTCTATTTTCTTTAACAATTTTTTATTTAAAAAAAAATCAAAGAAAATCAATATCACTCTGAAATACAAATGAGTATTATTTGATCAAGTCACTCCTAGCTAACACTGAATATTCTTTAGGCTCGTAGCCACTCTTAACTAACCCTAGTCAAGTATTCTTTACTCAAGTCACTTATGTCTGACCACTAAATATTCTTTCACAACTCACTTCTAGCTCAAGATTCTTACAAGGTCGAAAAAGTTATTGTTTATGCTACTAAAGAAGGTAGCGTCTTTTGACTTATACAATGTTTAAACCTTCTCTACTACTTTGCAGGGATGAACACAAATGTTCTTACAAAGCTTTTTGGAGCACATGAAAATTTTAGCAGAGTTTCAATGCCTGCAAATTATGATTGTTGTTGTTCTTCTCTTCTAAGCATGTCTTTAAATAAGCTCTAAAAAAATAGTTATTGCATTATCCTTTTCTAGTTGTTGACAAGCTTTACATGTCTTGCTTTTCTTTGCTCTATCGTTTGATGAGATTTTACGTTGAGAAACATTAAATTCATGGCATGCAACATTAATATATTTTATCTTCTTTACGTAATTTCTTTGATAGTTAACAATACTTATCTTCATCTGTAGTAGAATCTTTTACACAAAACAATGGTTAAAAGTGCACATCGTACATGGCAAATAGCTTATGTCAAAAGACTTGACAGACATTGTAGCTTTTGCTCTACTAAGATATATCTAAATGTTGGTGTTTAGTGTGAATTTTCTTAGGACTAGACATAAAAGATATTCTTTGTAATGCATACTCAAGCTTTAGGAATTTTCTTCATGAAAGTGTCATGTTGATCAATTGATTTTTCTTATCATTTTATATTCAATTTTTAATGTTGTGGTTGATTAACATGATGCTCTTATCGTCAAAGAAATAATGCACTTATATGATTTGATTTTTGCCATTTCAAACACAACTTCATGTTTTATTGGTTTAAGCACTTAATCGAAACTACATAGTGTTGACTTTTGAATTATGATTTCTTGAAATTTGTTTATCCCTTTAATATAATATTTTATATTTTAATCTATACCTATATATAAAGATAATTCTCATTGTAACCGCTATTTTGGTGTACACATTTACTTTCCCATTTTATCCATATATTGGTTTTCATTTGTCGTCATTAAGTGCATGAAGTTTGGTCCCTTGGTTGAATTAAGACGAGTGACTCTTCGTCAAACGTGTTCTCTTTTCCAATCCCCCTCACTCACTTTGTTTCCTCCACTCTCAAATAAGTAAGTTTCTCATACTTTTGCGTTCAGATGTCCACATGGCGTTTTTTGTTTATTTCTTTACTATTTCCCCCCTAAATCCTTTTTTCTTTTTATTAAAGACTCAAATTATTGTTTTATAAACATTAATCATTCACCACTTCTTTTTGTCTCCAAAGATAATTTCTTTTAAGTCTTAAACTAAAAAGAGATAAATGTTTTATTAAGCTTATTTACATGTTTATGTTTTGTTTGGAAGTCATTAATTCAGAGGGGTAAAGAAGACCTAGAGGAGGAAGGATAAAGAGAAGGATGGAAACAAGAGTGTTTTTTTTTTTCCCTTGACTCTTTTTATGTAAAGGAAATAAATGGTTACTAAAAGATGATGCAATCACATATTTGTATTTGTTCGAAGGTAACATTAATGGTGACACTAAAGTTATTAAAATATTCTTTCTCATTTGTATATTTAATTCTGAATTTAGTTTTAATAAATCTTATTAAATATATAATAAATACATATAATCTCTTTTGTTCAATTTTTAATATTAAACATAATTATATATAAATAATAAAATAAAAAATATGGATACATAAACGTTGTAACGTTGTTGTGTTGTATTTTTGCTAGTATCAATAATGAGAGTTTCATTTTTAAGTGATGGCATGACATATGAAATTACATGTCACTATAATGTGATATAACATATTCTTATAACATGGTATTCTTTCTTTCACACAAATAATATTCTTAAAGTGAGACAAAAAATAAAATATATAAAGGGACTAAAATGATGAAAAAAAATTTAAAGACCAAAACAATACAATGAAATATTAGAAAAACTAGTAGTATATTTATGTTTTAATTTATTAAGTAATTGTGAATGAAAAACTTAGAAATGAATGCATTTAAAAAAATGCTTTTAAAAATTGAAATATTTGAATTGTAACTTACCCATAAAAACAAACTCATGCACTCAAGTTTTTCACAATTTTAGAGGGTTGGGTATAAAATAACAAAGCTCATGACTTTCTTTATTTTCTTATTATAATAAAGTTATGAATGTGTTAAGACTAGATCGCTCTAATACTATCTAGAAATCATTAGACTATCTCTCTATATAAAGTTTCCATCATTACAAATATGAATTTTCTATGAACTTTCCAAAATGTGTTTTATAATAACATTTATATACAATAAATCTTCTAATTGTTCATATAATGAGAAAGAAAATCTATCATCAAATATAATTAAATGATAATCACAATCACATTTTTTTGTTCGTAATATTAAACTTGTTAATACATAAAATCATATATATTAAGAAATATTTAAGTTGCTGAAAGTTAACGTACAAATCATAATTAACATCCAACGTGTTAGTTTTTCCATATAAAGAAATATTTTATTTGAACAACTTTAAAAGACCTTTTTAAGGAATCAATTGATATTAATATAAATCATGAAACACAAAGAAAAACATATACGGATAAAAGCAAGAGAATTATTCTTGCATGTTTCTATTTTCACAATATGAAATCTCAATAAGAAAAGGTAACCTTTTATTCATTAACAATGATATGCAGATAACACATGTCAACCATGTGTATGTACAAAGATTCAAATGTTCATATTATTGAGTACAAAAGATACTATCTGTAAAAGTTATACAAGTGACAAACATAATTTTAAAGATATTTTTAAAGATATTTTTAAAGACATATATAAAGATATAAAAAAAACTAGAAGATTAATGCACGAAGACTAAAGAATACATTTTAAAGATATAGCTTTTTTACTAAGTATTTTGTGTAATCATATTTTAAATGGAATATGTTAAATATTTGTATTCTTTATTTTCTGAAGTTTTCCGCTTGTGAGAAATATATTGTTATATTTTTTCTTTGATAGTAATCTATTTCATCTATCTTTTTTATTCTAGTTTGAAGTGCCAACTAAAATATCAGTGTTTTTAGTCTTGGGAGAAGTTTGAAAATGACTATCTGTAGTTTATGTAGTCGTTATAATAAATTTTGATTAATAAAATTATTTTTGTAATTTAAGGAAGAACATATGTAACTTAAGAGTTATGGGTGAATCAATATAAGTTTATGGATGTTCATCTATGTTAGCACTATAATAAAATCATCAAATAGAAATCAATTTTAGTTATCAAAATATTTGTTACAATAGTAACTAAATTAGATACCATTTTAGAAACTAAAAGAATTGGTTTCTAATTAGTTTCTATTATTGTTGAAATAGTTTCTAAATTGGTACCTAATTAGTAATAATGTTTTAACTACCAATTATTTAAATTCTAAATTTGGTAAAAACAAAACCTTGTTGGTTGCTAATTAAATACCAATTTAGAAACCATTTAACAATAATAGAAACTAATTTAGAAACCAAAAATTTATTTAGTCCCTAAAATGGTCTCTAATTTAATCACTATAGCAACTAATTATTTTTTGTTTCTAAAATTGATTTCTATTTCATGATTTTCTTTTAGTGTAGGTTCTTATTTAGATGGTCAACCAATTTGAGAGAAATTTTTTATACCTATATTCAACATTCTTTGAGTCTTTTTGTAACTTTAGGATGACTATTATTGATGAGTTTGCCTTCACAATCTAGAAAAAAAAAACTATATGTTCCATATGAATTTAGATACCAAAATAATTAGTTATTATATTGATTAAGTTAGAGATAATTTTATAAACTAAAAAATATCAATAATTTATATTATTAATAAAAATTTATAAAATGGTTTCGCAATTGGTATCTACCATTAACTACCAAAGTTTTAGTTACTAACTACTTTATATTCTAAATTAAGTTATATTAGTCTTTTAGAGACTAATTTAGAATATAAAATATTAGTTGCTAAAACCTTGATAGCTAATTTAGATACCGGTTTAGAAACATTTATTTATTTATTTATTTATTAATAATAAAATTCACTTTAGATATCAATAATTTTTTAGTTTCTAAACTAGTATCTAATTTAGTCAATATAGTAACTAATTATTTTTAGTCTCTAAATTTGTTTGCTATTCAATTATGTTTCACATTAATGTAACCTTTTATAATAATTAAAAATATTAATTATGTCAATTTCAAATGCATTTAAAAAAAAATCGATTTTTTACATCAGTTCGAAACATAACTAATATAAAATGTATGTAAAATGTTACTCTTTTTATATTAAATGTAAATGATTTATAATGAACATACAATTAGTATAAGAAGTATTTTTTAACTAAGATAAAAAATATTTTCTACAACACTGAAAACACTTATCATAAGTATTATTAGTTAATTTAAGACTCTTACCTTTATATAATAACTCAACTTATTTACCTTTATATAATACCTCAACTTATTAAGAATAGTACTAAGCAAACTTCTACCTTTATGTAAAACTTTAAAATATATATATATATATATATATATATATATATATATATACTAAAAGGAAACTACTCACCATTTTCAAAAAAATTGAAAGTATTTATTTAGAGAACCTAACAGATAAAGTAGATTATACTTACTTGTGTTTGAGTTATTCAAAATACAACTCATGCATAGCAAATAAATGTTGGTAATGCTTAACAAAGACCACACAAAAAGGAAAATAAGAAACCAAATAAAAAAAGAGAAAAAAACCAAAAATTAAAGAAAATACGAGCCTTAAAAAAAACTTCACATACTTTCATTTAGTTCAAAGTCCTTCTTCATATTTGATAGATGTTGAACTCTTTACTCATTGGTATTACAATTCAATGATTCTACATTGCCAAAAATATTCAAGTTCTGTTAAAACATACGTTATTAGACATAAATAAATAGACTATGTTACATGAATTTTTGTTTTACTAAATGTCAAATATTAAGCCTTTTTTTTTATATTTGCAAATACTAGGCATTAAATACAAGATATATTATAATAAGTACTCACTAGGTCTCCAGCCATCAAGAGTTTGACTAAAAGTATGCGCACGAGTTAATATGGCCATTCTTTATCTAGCTATTATGATTGAATTCTACAAAAAAAATGTGCTTGACTATAAAATATAAATTAACAGATATAAAAGATATAAACATTTTGGCACAACATTTTTATCTTTATAGTAAAGGGTTTGGGTAGAGTCTACAATAGATTTTCCATCAGATAATTTTTAACAAGATTTTTGAACAATTTATCTTAATCTTTTTATCAACATTATTTTCATCATCAACTAACTAAATAAGTATTTATTTTATGCAGGTCTCTTTGAGCACATGGGTTGTATTTATGAGTTGGTGGAAGCTGAAAAGGTCAGGTGTCGTGTTCTATAAAATTATTGGGACCACGCGGACGGTGGAGAGAAAAAAACGTTAATTGAATGTAAGAAAAATTAGAAAAACACGTAGAACAGTTCTTCCACCTATTTGACTACTTCAGTTCTGTTTGTGCGTTTAAAATTGTCAATAAAAACACGTTAAAAGTATGATCTTGACGTACCTTTAGTTCATGGTTTGCTTCTTAAGTTTTGTTTGAGTTGGTGTTGTGTTTATAGTTTGGTTTTGCATTTTCTCTTTGAGGTGGTGATGTGTTGTTTGGCTGTTTGCATTGTGGTAATATAACTAGAAAATTATTAAATAAAAATTAATTTTAAAAACAAAAAATAATTAGTTGTTATATTGATTAAATTAGATATTATTTTAAAGATTAAAAAAATTATTGGTATCTAAATTAATTTTTATTATCGATAAATAGTTTCTAAACTGATATTTAATTAGTTATCAAAGTTTCAACTACCAATTATTTAGATTCTAAAGTTGATAGCTAAAACTATTGTAGCTAATTAGATATCAACTTAGAAATTATTTATCAATAATAGAAACTAATTTAAATACCAATAATTTTTTTAGTTTTTAAAATATGATCTACTTTAGTCAATATAACAACTAATTATGTTTTGTCTCTAAAATTGATTTTTATTTAATGATTTTCTTGTATTGTGGTGAAATGCAGTGTGATGGTGTTTGTGTGAAGAAATGTGGTGGTCGTCGTGATGGTTTCACGATGACTTGTTCAGAAACAAGTTTTGCATGTATTGAGGTAAACTTTCATGGCTAAAATAACAGATAACCATAATGTTTGAACAATGAACCAACTCAAACAAATTGATTATCAACTAGTTATAACTGATTACCAAATAGTCATAATCAATTATCAAAGAAACATAATTGAATATCAATCACCCATAATCAATTATATAGCTCACTTGGTTAAAATATTTCATAGGATAATCGATTATGCTTCCACATAATCAATTATATCCTTTTTCTTAGTTTTGCTATTGAATGATTTATGTTTCTATTGCTTAGAGTTCACATTGTTCTTGTCTAGTAAGAAAGCCATTGTATAAACTATTTTTTATCACTCTCGCTCATTTCTTTATTTTTAATTTGTTGTTAGAGTACTTTGTTCTTATATTTTAAAAATAAGTATTGACATTGTGTAAAGGAAGATTTTAGTCTCATACTTATGAAATTTCACATTTTATAGGTTCATTGCTTTTTCAGTTTTCTTTACCCGTTATTTGCGATATGTTAGAAAAAAAATTTAGAAAAAATTAAAAATACATGTATTGATCTATAATTTTTTCACTACAAGAAAATGATGGATTTGCGTGGGCCTATCTGACTATATTTTTTATTGATGTTGGAAACATTCTGCACTAGGTAGGACTCTCGAAACAAAGCCCCCAATTAATATTCCAAGGAAACTGCAACAGCCACTAGACCAGACAAATTCTTTGGTCATATTATCAATTTTATTATACTTATTATTAATATAATTTATACATATTAATATCATTATTATTAACATTATTATTAATATTATTATTAACATTATTATTAATATTATTATTAACATTATAATTAATATTATAATTAACATTATTATTAATATTATAATTAATATTATTAGTATTAAGATTAATATTTAATAAATTTAACAAATTTAATATTATTATCATCAATTTAATAAATTTAATTTAACTAATTTATATCATAATTTCAAAAATAAAATAGTTATGACAATATATAAATAAAATAAATTTAAAATAAATAATATTTAAAATAAACAAATATTTTATATAACATTTAAATAATTTAAATATATATTTTGTTTACTCATTTAATTTTAAATCAAACACTTATTTAATTTAATAAATCTAATTTAATTAATTTATATTCAAAATTGATAAATTAAATAATTTATTATAACATTAAAGAAATAATTCTAAAATAAATATAATAAAGAATTAAATATTAAAATATTTATTATACATTAAAAATATTTAAATTTTAAAATTCTAAACATGCGTGGGTTCTGTGGGCAACGCAAAACGGACGCATATGCGTGGGCCGCGGCCGACGCAAAACCGACGCCTATGCGTGGACCGCGACCGATGCAAAATAAAATTAAATTAAATCAATATATGCGTTCGTTTTGCGTCTAATGTAAATCTTGCGTGGACTTTTACTCATTTTGGCCGACGAGAGTAGCGTCCGCAAATGGCCCACGCAAAAATTTGGAAGCTAAATCAAGCTTTTCTTGTAGTGTTTATTTCTTTCGAGTAAATACAAATTTAAAAGTTAGATGTATTAAATAAAAATAATTTATGAATTAATTTATAAATTTTATTATTATGATTTGATTATTATTTTTTGTTTTTAAATTTTTTATAAAGATTTTTTGTAAATACATTTTGCTCTCAAATTTTAAATATGAGAAGAATGACAGTGCAATATAAAATATTAGAATAACAATGGAGTGTTATATATTAGAACATAACATAGTCATAATAAAGTAGGCTTATGCATGTTGTATTATAGGTGGTGAGTTCAGAAGGTTTTGGATTGTGTTGTTATTGTTGTTTCAATCTTGTCATGGTTGGTTCATTGTTTAGATCATCAACATGTTTCTTACCAAACTGTTCTCTTACGATTATAAATGTAAATGTATAATCCTTTGCATGAAACAAGTCCAAAATAATTTGGCTATATATGTATGCTTGGCCATAATCGATTTTGATGTTAAATTGATTAGAGTGATTACATTTAAAAAGAAATTAGGTTAATATTAAGATTTTAAAGGTAAAAATGTACATTATTAATTGATTTAGTTGTTATGAAATTTAACAAATTTATCATATATAACAATATGTCATTATTGTAAAAAATATATATTATTAGTTCAATTTTGTTAACGTGCATTTTTGTTAGTAATAAAGCGGTAATTAATTATATTTAAACTTTGATATTGTATTCCGATTGTAATGAAATTTTTTACATTGAATCAAATAAACTTCAAAACAATCAATTTAATTATAAAATATGAAATATGATGAATTTAATTACATATTTGCATTTAAATTAATTTTTTTCTATAAAATTTATTTAATCACAACATATGATTTTTTTGTGGTTGTATATATGAAAATAATTTTTGGCATGGAACATGAAAAACATTAGTTTGTGTATTTTGAGGACAAAGAAATAGGTGAGATGAATAATATGGAAGATGATGTTGTTGGTGTGGACTTGAATCTAATTTTACACTTATAACAACAAATGCAATTACGCATGGAAGTAGCAACATTGACGATCATTTGCATCATTGCTTATGGATTGCATATACTGGGTATGAAAAGTGGTATGAAAAAACACTATTATGGAGTTTGTACCATAAACTAATGTTGTTGGCAGGAGTTGATGTCATACTTGGTGCATACTGATCATTGTCAAGACATTATTTGCATGAGACTAGAGGCATTCATTAATTTATGTTAGTGATAAAGGGGAACTAACTTTGTAAATGGTGCATTTTAGTTAATAGGGGAGGAACAAGTTGCTAAATTTTTTCACATCATTTTCGGAAATTTATCACAATTAATTGGCTTACTGCTTTTGAGTCATTCCAGTGCCAATTTTTATATAACATCTTGAATTTCCAGTGGTTAAAATTTCACATTCCAGTTCGCTTTCTACAGTTACAGTTAAATCTTTAAAGTCACGCACAGTTTTAACAAAAAAAATTCCAGTAGCATTGTTTTTGTTTTCTTCATCTATTCTAGTACTATTCTTTAGGACTCCTTTGTGTGCTATCCTTTCTTTGTGTGCCTTAATTTTCTTGCTTGTCTTTTAGTTCATATTCTTTTCTAGTTTTGTCATATCTTGCATTCTGTTTTGGTTTATTTTTTCTTGCTTATACCTTTTCTTGCCTGTCTTCTTTGTTTCTCTAGTTTTTGTGGTGATTTGTTCATTGATTAAGTGTGGTTTGCTTCGACATTTTTCATTTGAAGCTCATCGAATCCACAAGAGAGGCTTGGTTAAGGAAAGAACACTTTCTTGGAGTGGTTTGAGTACATTCTTTTGGCCTTTTCCAGCAAGCTACATCTTACTTTCTTTTTGCTAACAAGTTTCCTTAATTGTTTGTTGCTGTTTTTGTGTCTTTTATGATCATGGATAATTTTTCTAGTGGAGAATCCTCCAAACCTTGCTCACCTCAAAAGGCAGCTCTCTTTGAAGATTTGAAGAATGCTAGACAATCAAATGCACAATATCTTGACATGATAAGACAAATGGAGGCAAGACATCATCATCATCATAGGCATTCTTCAAGGACTTCTCACTCTTCTCATGGATATCATGAAGGCAATGAACGGTGAAGGCACCATCATCATGAAGAGAGGCGCCAACATGTGGCTGGCCCTTATCCACCTATTGTAAAACTCCCTAGCTTTAGTGGTGAGAGTGATCCTAATGTGTACTTAGGGTGGGAGGCCAAGGTTGAGCAAATATTTGATGTAAATGGGGTTATAGATGATCATAGGGTTAGATTAGCATCTTTAGAATTCTTAGACTATGTCATGCAATGGTGGCATCAAACTCTCTTGGACATTGACCTACACAAGAGACCGCCCGTGGTCTCTTGGGATGATTTCAAAGCTTGTCTCCGCGCTAGATTTGTGCATCCACACTTTAGGAAAGACCTATTGTTGAAACTCCAAAGGTTTCATCAAGGCACGCTAAGTGTGGATGATTACTTTAAACAACTAGACACGCTTTTAATTAGAGTTCATATGGATGAGAGTGAGGAAGCTAAAATAGCTAGGTTTGTTAATGGCCTTCGAAGGGACATTCAAGACGTGGTAGAGCTACAAGAATATTCTTCATTACAAAATGTATTTCACCTTGCTAGTAAAATTGAAAATCAAATTGCAAGGAAAAATGCTTTCAAAAATTCTTCTAAAGATAGCTACTACCACTCTTCTTGGAAAAATAAAAATAGCTCTTTTTCAAATATCCCTTCTAAGGACTCTACTTTCAAACCTAGAGATTGTAAGCCTTCCACTTCCACTTCTAGGCCTAAATCACCAACTAAATCGTCTAGTAAGAAGTGTTTTAAATGCTTAAGCTATGGACATATTGCTTCTAATTGCCCTTCTACACGAAATATGTATATGCATGATGGGGTAAAGGGTAGTGAGCATGAGTCCGAATCTTCTAGACATTCCTCACCTTCTAGGTCCCCTAGTGAGAATGAGAGTGAAAGCCCACATAAGGGTGACCTATTTGTAATAAGACGCATGCTTGGACAAGTTTTAAAACCTTTTGATGAAAGTCAAAGAGAAAATATTTTTCATTCAAGGTGTCTTATTAATGATAGGGTATGCTCTTTGATTGTGGATGGGGGGAGTTGTGCTAATGTGGCAAGCACAAGAGTGGTAGACAAGCTTGGATTATCTACCATCTCTCATGCCAAGCCCTACAAATTACAATGGTTAAGTGAGGTAGGTGAGATTGTTGTTAACAAACAAGTCCTCATTACATTTTCTATTGGTAAATATAAAGATGAGGTTTTGTGTGATGTTGTTCCAATGGAAGCCACACATATTCTTTTAGGTAGGCCATGGCAATTTGATAGTAAAGTTTTTCATGATGGCTTTACCAACAAAATGTCTTTTAACTTCCATGGGCACAAAGTCATTCTTAAGTCTCTCTCTCCAAAGGAAGTTCATGAGGATCAAGTTAAAATGAGAGAAAAGAGAGAGAAAGAAAATGATAAAAAAAAAAATTCCAAGAGAAGCCTTCTCATGTCCACACAACAAGTTAAAAAGGTAATAGTTACTCAAAAGCCTATTTTTTTAGCTATTCCTAAGACTATTGAATGTGAGTCGGCTAAGGATAGTCCCACATGTTTGGACAATTTGGTAAAGGAATATGAAGATGTGTTTCAAGATCCTCCTAAAGGCTTACCACCTCTAAGAGGGATTGAACACCAAATAGACTTCATGCCCGGGGTTTCTTTACCAAATCGCCCTGCCTATAGGACCAATCCCAAAGAAACTAAAAGAGAAAATGAAAAAGCAAATGAAGTACATGATAAACCGAGTCATAATACCTTCTCAACTAAATCAATTTTGTTGACTCGTGCTATGCCTACAAGGTATCCTTCTTCTTTTTCTTTTTCATTACCCAAGGTTCCTACTTATACACCATATTGGATAAAGCATGTTAAGGATGATTTTTTCATACCTTCTAGTTTTCCAAATAATATCATTTCTAAACAATCTTTTCCAACATGGGCTATGTATAGGACATCTTTTTCTGAACTCCCAACGTTTCAAAGTGATAAGTCAAGTTTGCCTATTTCTTCTTGTATTCTCTTATCTAATTGCAAACTGACTTTGTTTTATGCAGGAGTACTAAATTCGTGGACAAATTCTCTCCAACTTGGAGAGTATGATGAGAATCAAAAAGATGTTGTTAATAGGAAGAATGGACAAGGACCAAATCATTTAAAATTCTTCTTATTAGTCTTTTCAAAGGATGAGGCCCAAGCCCAAAGCCCAAGCCCAAGAAGCCCAAGGCCAAGCATTAAATAAAAGAGCATCATTTGAATTACTCTTGTATAGTTGTAGGAGGTGTGGATATTAAATAAAGGAGTGTGAATATGTAAAAATAAAGTCACATTGTCCATGTGACTTAGGAGAGTAGGTGTAGGTGTAGTTTTTAGGAGGTGTCATAGTAGAAAAAGGTCACACCTCCCATGTGACTTGGTTTTGGTGGGAATTTCAAATGAGTTTCATTTGAATTTTCCCACCTATTTTTCAACACCCTCACACTATAAATAGAGGTGTGGGCTCTTGTAAAATTCAGAATTGGAAATTTGATATAGAGAAACTCTACTCATTTGGAGAGAGATTTGTGTGAGATTTGAATCTCCTTGCTTGGTCTCATCTTGTGAGCTATTGGAGAGCTTCAAGTGGCGGCTTCCTTCACTTATCTTGGAACAATACCTCCAAGTGGCGTGATGCAGTTCCAATTCATCATTCCAGCCGAGCTTAATTCCATAAGTTTTCATTCCTTTCATCTCCAATTTCAATTTCAATCGGTAGTTTAGTTTTCCTTAGTGTTCTTCATTCTTTCCACCGATTGATTTTGTGTTCTTAGCTTGTTCTTCAATTTTTTGTTCAGTTCCTTGTGTTATTATTTCATTTGTGTTTAGTATTATTATTCCATGGCTGTTTACAAGGAGATATCACTCTTATTGAGTTTGGATCATCATTTTGGAAGGCTATGTCTCCATTGATGACTCCTTAAGCTTCCTTGATTCCATTTCTGTTTTCAACTTGTTGTTTTGTTGATGTAATTTCGTTTTCATTGTTTAAGCACTCTTTGATCCTTGAATTGTTGTTTTCATTCTCATATAATGTGGTGTTCAAGAGTTTAAAAGTGTCTATGTTCAATCCAACTCATATCACATCTGCCATCACTTTCATAATGTGTTGAATGCAATTTTAATGTTAAAGAGATAATTCTTAAATCAATCATATGGGAGAGAGGTGCAACCTCATATCTTAAACAACAATCAATTTTACCCATACTTTAAGGTAACAACGTGACAAACTAAAGTATCACTTCATATACATGATGTATGCCTTGATTGTTAATTAAAGTATGATTTTGTTACCCTTTAGGATTGTTTAGGGATCATAGATGGTCCTCATTTTCACAGAAGAAAAAGATTGCCCAACCCATAATGTATTTCAACATGAAAGTCACATATGTTCTAGCCGAGTGAGAAAGAACAATATATGGTTCAAGAATATTGAAGGATGCACTTATACGAGAGTTTTTTTTGGTCATACCAGAAGGTTAGTTGAGTTTGTTTTGTGTACTTTGTCACGTGATGAGTTATTAGTTACTACTAATGAATATAAATTCAACCATTCTAGGAAAATACTACCTTGGGGATGTTGACTTCATGTTAAAACCACAAATAATGATATTGTATCACAACATTAAATACCATATGAAAGAGTACTCTAAACAAGGTCCACATAATCCTCAATAGTTGTTTAATCAATGTCATTCATCACTTAGAAATGTAATTGAAAGAACATTTGGTATGTTGAAAAACTGATTTCCAATTATAGTTAGTCGAATTGAACCCCATTACTTGTTTGAGACAACGACGAAAATAGTTTTAGCATGTTGTATTCTTCATAATTTTCTTTGGAGGATGGACAACAGTCAATCGCTAATTGAAGAAGTTAATCGTGAGTTGATGGAATAAGACATGGATGCCTCACTCTCTAGAGAGCATGAGGATGATTATAGGTTAGAATCACACATTACACGCACTATAACTAATGAAATATGGGGAGATTATGAAAGCAATTAAGATTATGTAATAATTTGTATTCCGAATGAGAAATTTGTTTGCTTTTATGTTGACTTCTTGACTATGTAAATACTTGCTTAGCCGATTATATATTTATTGTCTTATCATTATTGAATTAGTTTTATTTGAAATAGGTGAAACATGAATCAAGGAAATATTATTGTACCAGAGTCATCCACAGGTATTTGTGAGTTCACGAAATGGACCACAAAGATAGATCTGACTTTTCTTCGCTTTGGTGGACATGGCATGATTGGGGAACAGGGTAGATGGAAGTTGGATGACCCAAGCCTACGTTAACATTGTAGATGCTTTCCATTAGTCTAGTTAGGTGGGGATATCCAAAAACAATGTACAAAATAGGCAAAAGAGCCTCAAAGACTGATGGCGCGAGGTCCATGATCTATTTAGTGGACTTAGTGGATTTGCATGGAACGAATCAACAAAATATTCTAAGGCTATTGGTGAAGTTTGGGATGACTTGATCAAGGTAATGTACGCACCTTTAGTAACTACTTCTATCAAAGTTAAGGAGATCCTAATGTACTTGAACATGTTTTTTTCACATAAAACCCTTTACTGCTAAATGGATGGTTAATTTGATGACTCTAATTTACGGCAAGTGTACTGAGTCAAAAGTAATAATTTGTCCATAACAACGAATATCGAACCTACAAGGAGCAATTATTTAACATCCTAATAGTAACATTCACTAAGTATAAGAATATGTACAATAATTTGATTTGATTTGATATTAACAATAGTTTGCATGAAAATTAAAATAAAAGCAAAGTAAAGACTTGTTGATTCAATTGAGAAAATTGGGATTGAGGTTCATCCTTCTTACTCTTTTGTATTTTGAAAAGCATGGCAATATTATATCCTTTGATTGATATTGATGCCCATGTAAAATTCATTTATATCGATTTCTTGCATATAAAATTATTAAGAGTCTTCTAAATATCGATTCTCGCATATTTATAAAAGCTCTTTATCATTACGATTAGATGTTGATAGCAATTAATATTTCAAATTTATTCCTAGCATTCAAATATGTTAAGCATTATCATTTAGGTCAGAAACTTATAAGTACTTTTTAGTCAAATCTAAGGAGCAAAATCATGGTAAAACAAGCATTACAAATAAAATGACAATACTAATCATCAATCAATAATAGAATATTATATTTAAATATCACCTCAATATATAAGAGTTTGATCATATTACCCCAATCCCAAAGGGTAGAATTAACTATTCATGTGGCCATTACAAGCATGGAAAGCAAGAAAAGAAGATCCGGGATGTTTCTCCTTGACAAATATCTCCTCTAGGAATTTCTATCAACTCATATTCTCCCAATAAATGTCTAGGGTTGTGCCTCACACCTCATATTTAACCTAGTTGGGCTTGCCTAGGCGAGTTGGACGAAAACAATCCTAACGTCTCTATATTGATCTCGCCTGGGAAATTTAAGTGCAACACCACATCCACAACCAAAGTTTCACTATGGACCTTATTGACAACATGTAATACATCCCAGAGCCTCTTACATTAGACGATACACATGAGAGAGCTCCTCCATCACCACCGTAAATGGATTCCTATGGCCCAGATCTGACTCAATTTATGCCATCTGGTGGTACGTCATCATCACGAGGTTCAAAAAGAAAAGCTCTGATGGTTGATGCTATGGATGTGCAATTTGACAAGCTTACAACAAAGTTGGATGTATTTATTGATGCAACAGGAAAAAAAATGCTATGATAGGAAAATTGTCTTGTATTGATGAAAGACATGTCATGGATCTTAATGAGTCACTATGGCAGTTGAACAACAAGTTCAATACTCTAAAAGATAATTTCTGACAATTGAACAAAAAAATGAACTTTGTAGGTCAGCCTAGTGCATCGTAACTCAACTTTCGAGTACTCAAGAAGTTACATTTCGGACATGTTAGTTAAAAATGAGCATACAAGATGACCAAATTATGGAACAATACTATGACTTCCTATGCATTAACCTGTCCCATGCAAAGAATTTTCTAAGCTTGCGCCCACAACTTCGTCTGAAGAAGTTACTAAATATAATGACTGATAGTGGTTGAAATCCTCATTTCTACCATGTTTTGACAATGTTATGTTTTCTTTCACTTTTTGGCTTTGTAATATTATGACACCACCACCACATGTACTTGAAAATGAATGTGATATGTTTTGTTTTATATTATTATTATTATTTGTATTTGTATTACCTTTGTTTAAAACATTTTTATGTAATATTATAAAATATGCACTGATTGGTGCTTTCTCATGTCTTGAATTTTGTAAAAATGATTTTGTCTTTATTAAATAAAAGATAGAGAAGTTCTCGTAAAAATAAAGGAAAAGTCTTGACAACTAATGATGGAGTTTCTGTTAGAAAGCTGCTTGAAAGCTCCCATGTATTGAGGATGTATTAAATAAAAAACGCTTTTTCAGCAAGAATGATCAAATGATCGATTATGGGAATAAGTTTTATACCAGGATAGTTTTGACACCTAAGATCTTGAATTTCCAATTCTTTGCACAATCAGGGCTTTACTTTCACGATTTTGAACAATTTCTCATGCTGAAAGATCTGTACTTTGAGGATGTGATTAAAGTGTTTTCTTTTAACCTGAAGACCACAAAATTTGGTAACCTATATATTGAGGTTAATAAGAAGAAGATTAAAATGAGACATTCAAATTGATTGACTTTGACTAATTTGAAGTACCAAGGATAGAAATTATCATCTTCGGATATCCTTGAAGAGCTCAAATACGATCGTGATATGACATTAAGTTCCATGATCATACTAGAGATGCACGATAGAAATATCAAGAATGTAGGTAGTTTGAATATTAATGATAAACTACTACATTTTGTATGCATGCACACATATTGACTCTACAGGCCAACAATTTTGCTCAATTGTTGTATGAAGACATTTTAATGTTATGAGCCATGAAAAATAATATATTGACTAATTGGTCTCATTATGTTGTGAAACACATGGTAAAATGCAGTGACAACAACATCCCTCTTCCATAAAATGTTCTGATTACACGGATCATAACTCATTACGACATGGACTTATCCATCAATGCATTTTGTGGAACTAGGTTGGTCACGTTATTTCGGTCGAAAAACCTTGACCAAGTTAAATATTGTTATTGAATGGTGTTTAACACATGATAGGGCTAATGAGGATGATGAACAAGATGACCAAGACCCACTAATACCTGACGACCATATTGAAAACATTACATCTCAACGTCTAGTCCCCATGATGCTAAAATGTTTTCACAAATTTAGGGTGGTATTTAAGAATTGCATCAATCATTAAATACTTTGAACATTAATGTTAATAGAAGTTTTGAAAGGGTTTATCTAAGAATTGACCAACTCCAACAAAAATTTGATGACTTATAAAACTCTTTCAAATGATACTTATCTTCATATGATTTTTTTTTTCCTAATTATTATAAATGAAAGAGTCGTTATTCATTGGAAATAGCAATAGCCGTTTTATAACTTAATATAGAAAGTTGTTGATTAGTATTTACTCATTTAAAGGGAACAAAAGACAGCTCCATAACAAGTAATAATTATCATTCTTCAATTTTTAAATTTTTTTAAATATAATATCAATATATATATATATATATATATATATATATATATATAGCAGTTTAGCAGAGCAGATAGCCACTCAATGCATAATAGATGATAATACGGCAACTACTACCACCACTCATTATTCATATAATTGTATAAAAATAATGCTTTTTTTTATAATGCCATTATATAAATGAAATATTTTCTTAACATATTTTAGTTAAGCAATTTTATTATTTAATAAAAAAATTAAATAAGGTCTACAACTTTATAGGCTAACAAGGATTAAAAGAAGATTATTATCTTTATTATTCGTGTTAAAACTGCATGAAGAATCTTAATTTATAAACTCTTTAAAAATAAAAATAAAACTAAATTATATAAAACTTATTTTCTTTAAAAGTACTTGGAGAACAAAAAAATTAGTTACAATTAGTCACTAACTTCAAAATTTTATCACGATTTTATTCTTAAAAAGTACATTAAGAGGATTAAGGAAGAAAAATATATTTAAAGTGTCATTGATATTGACTCATGAGTAATTTGAAATTGTTGGACATATAAGAACAAGCCTTCCATTTGAGATATAAGAGAAACTGAACGACGGTTCGTCTCTAGAATCTCATTTCGATTCCCACAAACCGTGTCAGTTTCTTCAAATAATATCATTATGATAGATCACCACATTTAAGGTATTATATATTTTAGAATTTAAAATTCCATATCATAATTTTGTTCTTAAAAGAAATATGTTAAAGAGTTAAGAGATAAAAATATATTTAAAATCTTATTAACCTTCACTCTTAGAAGACAACCGATGTGGAACTATTGAACAAACATATACAAATTTTATATACTTATTTTTTTTTAGTTATTCTTAAATATAACCGGTTACTTTTTATAAAAGTCACCTACTCGTTAATTTTTCCAGCCCATATTCAATTTTCATTTTCTAATATATGTTATATCAAACCAATAAAGAAAATAAATTAAAATATATTTTTATTTGTTTATTTTATAACTTTTTAATTATAATATTTAATAATAATTTAAATTTTTAAAAATGATAAAAAATACAAATACAAACATCACACCTATATTTTCTTTAATATAATTAATAAAAACATATGTTTACAAAATGGTTATTAATTTCATGTCTGAATATTTAATAAATTTAATCGTCCAGTTGTCGAGTATAAAAAGTTATATGGTTCACAAATAAATTGTTTTGAAAGGATTAACTATAATTTAAAAAATGATTAATTATAATAAAAGTAAATAAATATACTAACTATATAACTTGTTATGAAATAAATAAAAAATATACATGCATACTTAAAAGAAAAAAACTTTAAAGAGGTTATTTAATGGAAGTTAGTATAATCTTAGGAATTGATTTAATGAACGAAAGTTTTTTTAATATCTGTTAAGTTCCAAATGTTATTCTAAAATCTTAGCAAAATAACAAAGGTTTTTTTTTTTAATTTTTGTTAAATTTTAAAGGTTTATTTTAAAATCTCAACAAAATAACGAAGATTTTTTTATCATTCATTAAATTCCAAAGGTTTATTCTAAAACCTCAGCAAAATAACGAAGATTTTTTTAACCTTTGTTAAATATTAAGGGTTTATTCTAAAACCTCATTAAAATAACATAGATTCTTTTAACTTCCCGTAAGTTCAAAAAGTTTATTCTAAAACTTCAGCAAATTAACAAAAGTCTTTTTAACCTTTGTTAAGTTTCAAAGCTTTATTCTAAAATTTCAACAAAATAACGGAGGTATTTTTAATTTTCGTTAAATTCCAAAGATTTTAGGTAGAACCTCAATAAACCACTCCAATATTTTCAAACTTCAATAAATAAATATAATTAAATATATTGATAAATAAATAATTAAAAACAACATACTTTTAATATATTTTATAACTAAATTTTCTAAAATTTTGAAAGTGTAACTTTACATTACAAATAAGTTTTCTAAAGTTTCAAAAATTTATTTTAGAAACTCAACAAAATAACCTTGGATAATAAGTTTTTTAACAACTAATCTTGGATAATAAGTATCTAACCGTGTTTGCATATTTCTTATGATTGATGGTAGTTGATTTATATAATTCTTAAATTTTTTTTTTGTTACGAGCTCATACTTCAAAAAACCTGACTTATTTTGTTTTAGCTTTTGATGTACGTATATTTTATGTGCACTTTTTGTTTTAGTTATAATTATTAATATTTAATTCTCATAATATTGAAATATTTTAAATTAAGGCCTCTTTATTTTAAAATGAATCTTGCAATATGTTCTTGCAATTTTTAGCCAAGAACACACATGGATATGATAGATAATGCAATTATTTAGGATATATAAAGCATTGATAAACATTAGTTATTTTCAAGCTAGGTAATAGTGGCTTGTGACTCAAGTTGGGGCAGTAAGGTGATGGAAGAAGCGATATTGGATTAAGAAGAAGATAATGTCTTATTTAGTGTTTCTTCTCCTTAGATATAATAGACATAAGTGTGGTTG
Organism: Phaseolus vulgaris; assembly: GCF_051622355.1. Taxonomy (NCBI): domain Eukaryota; kingdom Viridiplantae; phylum Streptophyta; class Magnoliopsida; order Fabales; family Fabaceae; genus Phaseolus; species Phaseolus vulgaris. The sequence continues at coordinate 14,869,602 of NC_143508.1, forward strand.
AATTGTGATTTCTTGTTAGGACTTCCGTCGGTGGTCATTGAGCCTGTGCCAGAGAGTAGTGTGTCTACAGTGGAAGAGAGAAGTCAGGAGGATTGTTAGAGATTGTGAAAAATGGGGTTGAAGGTTATTTCAAAGGGCAAGTTATTTTATGAAAATTTTGCAACTCGTGGTATTTTACGGAGGTTCTTAAACCCATGGTACTTTACAGAGGTTCTCAAACCCATGATATTTAATAGGGCTTCTGAAAGACTTTTTCTGAAGTTTAAAAAAACCCTGGGGAACACATTTCCAAGAGATGATTTAGCAGAAGAAAATGCAACCCTGAGTAAATGACTTAATAGAAATTTTAACCCTAAATAATATAAAAATAAACTCCCGTTTAAACATTTTTTTCTTGTAGTAGACTCTCTATATTTAATTAAATCCATATATAATTTTACAACAATTATTATATAAGTTAGGGTCGTTGATAAAAAAAAATATTATAGGTTAGACTCATTTATCATTTATGAATCTAATTCTACTTTTTTACACTTCTTTCCTATTCTCACTATCTTGCATTATTGTAATTTAGTCGTAATCCTCCTCCTTTAGGTACTTACTACTTAACTGGCTTAATATTGACTTCGTTCACGAAGTAAAGTAAAATTATTTTAGAAAATAATTGCTAAGCCAAAAATTAAAAAAAAGTTAAAAAGGAAAATCAAAGAAGCCCTAAAGCCTCACAACACTTTCAATCAAGGGTGTTCATTGTGTAGTGTTCACGTTGTTCATTTGACCATATAAAATTCAAAACTAAACAAAATTCACTTTTTGCAATTTGGTTTAGATTGATTTTTTTGATTATATTTGATGGAAGGATTTAGAAAAATAGTCTAATAGTAAAAGTAATATAATTAAAATGATACATGAATATTTATTATTTAGTTGAAAAGTGTTTTAAATAGAAAAATCAGTTGTTTAGGTTTCATGTTAATATAATCACCACCTTTCTAGAAAAAAACTTGGCTTTCTCTTCTATTTATATTTTTTATCTCATCATTCATCAGATTAATGATCAAAGACCGTTGTTTGACTCTTGATAGTTATTAGTCAAACTGTCTAATGAGATTCTTGAATAGAGTAAGTTCCTTTCTGACTTTTTTCCTTTGGGTTAATTTTTTGTTTTCCTATGTACCTAGATATATCTTCCCTGCAATTGATGTAATTGGTTCTAGAATTTGTCTTTATTAATTCAAGGTCCTAATATTGTAGTCTAATAATTGATTTGATTTTTTTGGAAGTTGGAACTTCTTTTTGGTAACCAACCATCTAATTAGGTAAGGGGAGCTAGACTTGAATTTAAATATTACCCTATGTTAGAAGATATGAAAGTGAATGACTTGTTCACTTTGTTGGAATTTCTTGTAGGAATTGAATTGTTGAGTGAAATAGATGTTGTTGGAATTGATTGGTATTATAAACTAGCTGGGTATTCAGGGTCAGTGGAGTATGTTTTAGTATATTAGCTGAGAATGTTGAGGTTGAATTATATAGATTGAAGAAATTGTAGTATTATTGGTTGGTGTATGATTTTAGTGTGATCTTTAGCTATGTGATGTGAAACTTTATTGGTTTGAACCATTTAAATTGCATGTATGAGTACCTAAGTAGATATAGGACTTTAAATAATATCAAGTGATTCGAGTAGGGATGTTAATCTTCAAAGACAAGTAGGAAAGGGTCTAAAAAACCCTTTTGAGTCACTTGGTCCAATTTCCTAGATTTGTAATGTAGTCTTGCTAGGCGAAATTCATAATTAGAAAATTCGATAACATTGATTGCTAGGCAAGCCATGCTCTTGTTACATGAACTTTCTTTATCTAAAATCTCAAGAGTTTTGATAATTGGGCGAAAGAGCCTTGTTGGGCGAGACAAGGATGCTTGGAGTGGCTTCCTGGATGAGCCTCTTACTCGCTGAGTGAGATGCATGTTTTGCACTTTTAAACTTTCATGTTTAAGTGACTTCCTTGTAATTGGATATTGTAATAATACATGTATTGATTGAATCTTTTATGATCTTGGGTTGTATATATATGAAAGTTGGAAATTTATGGATTGAGATGAAAATATTGGATATTTTGATTGATGCATAGTATGTGTTATGATGTGGACATAGTTATTCCTAGGGAGGGAGTACTATGTTGAGAGTTAGGAGGATGTATGATTTTGGAACTCTTTGAAAGAGATTATGACTCTCCTGATACAATGAAATCACACAAATGAAGTTCTTCAGGCGTTGAGAGTTGAAGGAGGTTTTTGTGACCTGTCTTGTGGTGTGAAAAATAGCTGTATTAGGTAGGTCATAAGGAATTTTCCTGAGGATAAATTTTCTTAATGTTGAGAATTTGTTGTGTGGACAACTTAGTGGTATGATAGGTGCAAATCTTTAAGTCTAATTTCAATGCATTAGTTTTTCAAAAGTAGAGTCTAGTGTACGTTGTTATATGTTAGTGAATTTCTTGCATGAGTGATGAATGTTAATAATAACCACTTGATTGTTGATTAATATATTGTAATGTGAATTATGAAACATGATATGCTTATTTAATGTTTGCATGATATTTATATTAAAAGTTTTAAAAACACTAAATTACCCCATTTTATGAGTTATGTTTGTTATTATAATCTATGATGATTATGTGTTACACATGAGTAGAACTAGAAGTGATAGATTTCAACATTTAAAAGATGAGGAGTTAATATAAAAAATGGAAAAACTTTTTCTCTTATTATGTATATATTTAAAAATTTCTAAAAAGGAATGTTATTTTATAATACCATATTATGACGATACAATTTATATATATATATATATATATATATATTTATCTGTATGATATAGTATTTAGGTAATGTAATTGGGGATGTTAAATTTGATTTTATCTTCAACATTGTGTCTATAAAACAATTTGTTCTACATTGTGCGTATGTATAAAGACAAAATGGGTCTTTATGCTTTTACAACAACGGACAAACAAACAAGAAACACATGGGATTATGTTGTATTTATACTTTGTAAATACTAGATAAGTCCTAAGATCTATCCTTTCTAAGTTTAACAAGCCCCCTTTCTGCATATCTATGCAAAGTTGCACGAAATTCAAAAAACATATTATCATAATCTTTTTTAATTGTTTTGTTCTATCAATATTTTGTTTTGCTTTACTTTTAATACTTTTAATTTCGTATCCAGAAAGACTAATAATGTAACATTCGTATAATTAGGGAAACTCTTCTTTCACGTTATTCATATGCTAAATATGGTTTATTACTGATTTATCAAATTTATAGGTATGAATCAAGTTGAAGATATTATATTTTCCACTTAAATACACATATATCTATATGATTATATAACATGGAATATAATAATATTTAATAATTCATTTCAATTCGTTTTTGTTTGGATTGACTTTGAGGTATCAAACTGATTTTTTTTCTTCCATAGCAATATTTCCACTTTTATTTTCTCATCTACAATATTTTGTTTTTTATTTTCTTATTTATTATTTTTTGTTTTTATTTTCCTATCGTGTTTTTCCCAAGATTTCATTTTTTATTTTTGAAAAAAAAATCATTTCTTTGTCTAGAGTGAATGGAAAAGAAAAAAATATATAAAATAGAATAAAAATAAATTTAAGAACCAACAAAATAAAATAAAATAATTTTTAATTTTTTTTAAGTAAAAAATATTTTGAAATTTTAGTTAAAAACAGGGAAAATAAATTTTAAATATCAATAAAATTGTAGTGAATTTAAATATTTATAAAATTGAAATAGAAGAAAATTTGAAATTTAAAATTTGAAAATTAAAAATTAAATATATAAAAATTTATAAAGAAATATCAATACAAAGAGAATGAAATAAAATATTTTATAGGTATTTTGATGTAAGTAAATATTATGGATAATAAATGTAAAATTGTAACATTCTTTTGCTTATTTTGTATTTTTATAGTAAATTTGAATTGTGGAGAATAAATTATAATACATTTATAAATATATTTTAATAATAAAATTCGGATGAAAAAATTATAATAAATTATAATGTTGGTATCAAATTAAATGTTGCTTTTTTTTGTTTGTTAAAAAGATATCAAAATAAGTAATAGTAAAAATTAAATAAAATTGTTTGGATATTTTATAAAAAGAAATATTAACTTAATGGTTTAAAAAATAATAAATAAAAATTAAGTTATTCATTGATGATAATAATAAAAAAAATAAGTGAATGATTGTGGAGGAGTGATGTGACATTCCATACTATTGTACTAAATCAACTGTAATAGGTGAGACTCAAAGCCAAGTCCCTTGAAAAATGTTAAAAGAAGCTTCAACCATTCACCATTCAAATTTGCTTATCATGTTATGATTATTATTATACTTATTAGTATTATTATCAATATTAATATAATTAATAAAATAAAACTTAATAATATTATTCATACATTTAATATCATTAATATTATTAAATATTATTGTTATTAAATATTGTTACTATTAAATATTATAAATATTATTATTATTATCATTAAATATTATGAATATTATTAAATATTATTAATATTATTAAATAGTGTTAATATTATTAATATTATAAATAATATTAATTTTTGTTAATATTATTTATATTATTAATGTTATTATTACTAATATTATTAATTTTGTTATATTATTAATATCATTAATACTATTAATATTAATAATATTATTATTAATAATAATATTATTCATATTATCAATATAATACTAATTATATTATTTATATTATTATATTAATATTACTAATTTTATAATATTAATATTATGTATACTTATTAGTTATGATTATTATTATTTATGATTTTAAAATTATTTATATTATAATAATATTTTTAATATTATGTATATAATTATTATGATAATAGTTGATAGGTAATAGAGATCCGTGGGTAATAATTTGTAGGTAATAAAGATTCGTGGGTAATAGTTGGTAGGTAATAGAAATCTAAGGGTAAAAGTTGGTAGGTAATAAGATCCGTGGGTAATAGTTGGTAAATAATGGTGAATTTACCTACGAATTTAGAATCTGTGGTTAATATCCGTAGCTAATGTTATCTGTGGGTAATATCCGTAGGTAATGCTGAATTTACCTACGGATTCAGATTTGTGAGTAAAAGTCCGTAGATAATACTGATTTTTTTGTAGTATTTATTAGTTGTGAATTGTTGTTAATTATAGAAATGATGTAGTATATGTTAAACATAACAAGGAAAATAAATTAGAGATGATCATTCATTTAATATTTTCTTCAATGATACATAAAATTGTTTGTGCAAAATGAAACATAATTAATGAAGAGAAGTGGACGTTCCAGTAATGTTGGGACACGTTCTTTTTGTGTCTCCTGATGTTTGACAATATGAATATATTTTGGTTCAACCATGTTGTTCTCTTATGTCCATATCAATCATTGATCAACTTGACTTGTTAGGCCTCTTGTAAGAACCGAGAAAAATAGTCTTAGAGTAGAAATGGTATAATTAAAATGACACCTGAATATTTTATTATTAAAGTGAAAAAACTATATAAATAGAAAATTAGTTATTCAGGTTTCATTTTAAAAGAACCACCATCTCTCTACAAGTTTCCTTTTCCTTTCCTCTCCCTTCTCTCTAAGATTCTGACTTCATCGCTCATCTGTTTGACGATCGGAGTCCACCATTAGACTCCTGACAGTGAGATCTACAAGACTGCCCGATCAGAATCTTTGATAGAGTAAGTTCATTTTTGTTCCGTTTTTCCTTTCCTCTCCTTTCTCTCTAAGATTCTAATCTCCTTGCCCATCAGTTTAACGATCGGAGTCTGCCATTGGACTCTTGACAGTGAACTCTACAAGATTGTCCGATCAAAATCTTAGTTAGAGTAAGTTCATTTTTGGCTCATTTTCCTTTGAGTTAGTTTTGATCTGGTTATGGTGCCTTTTAGTTTAAGTTTGCATGTGAGGCTTTTATCTTTAGAATTAGTCTCTGTTAGATCAGGGTCCTAGTGATATAGTTAGATTTGTGATCAGGACTTTGTGGTGCAGGTTAGGTTATACTTAAGCTTTTGGTGGGTTGGAGCTCTTAGTGAGCATCTGCTCAAGTCCAGGTAAGGGAAGCTAGTTTTATATTTTATATAGAACCCTAGGTTAGAAGATTTGGATGTGGGAGTAACGTGGTCACCAGTTCAAATTTCTGCTTGCAGGATTGTCTCTTTTGAAGAGTAAAGTAATATATTGATTGAAATGATTAATTCTGAGTATTTTATATTGATTTTAAAGTGAATAAGTTGTTGAAAGTGTTTGTGTTTGAAAATTTATAATGTTTGAATGATAATATAAATGAGTTGAACTGTTTTTGAATATATTGTTGAATTACCTAAATGAGATGTTTGATGAGAAGTGGTGGTTTGATTTTAGATGATGATTGATTTAGAAAGCATATATTTGGAACTTAATTATGTGTTTAAGTGAATTTTTAGATATAATTGAATTGTTTAGAAAAGTTTAAAATATTTATATGATTAGTGAATGAATTGTTGTGTGATTTGGAAATTCTAAACTTTGGTATGATTTGATTGTGTGTTTTGGATATTGTGAGAGTCAGAGTATGAATTTTAATCAAGACATAGTATTTTCAGGAAAGAAAATACCGTGTTAAGATTGTTTAGGATGTGCATTGACTAGGGATTCGTCTAGAAGGAGATATCCTGACTCTCTTGAGATAATGGAATCATATAGATGAAGTTATTCAGGTGGTGAGAGTCGAAGGAGGTTCATATGAATGGGTAAGTTGTTTGAAAGATAATTAACTTGATCGGTTATATGAATTAACCCTGTCATACTAGGAAAGAGATGTTATTGAGATTATTTATGCACATAGCTGTGTGGATTTCACAGTGAGATAGTATGACAGGTGCAGATCTCTGAGTCTAAGTCAATGCACGAGTCTTTCGGAAGTAGAGTCAAGTGTCTATGAGTTGTGAGTCAGTAGATGACTGACATGAGAAAGATGAATATTGAAATTGTTGATAGACACTTGATGGTTATGTGAAATGTTTGAGAAATTGTATGAGAATTTATGAATTTTGTGTATTAATTTGAAATTTAAATTATATAGGAAATTTGTTATAGCTAGCTTACCTTGTTATTTGTTTGTGTTTGTTTCTTTATCTCTGATGATCGTGTTGTACATGGGATGAGATTACAGGCAATAGAACTCCTAAGTGAGCAGCTGGAGGATGTGATAGTTTTAATTTGAATGCTCTGTTTGTTTTTAAAACTTTTGATGTATATATTAAAATCCCTATGAAGAGGGATATTTGTTTTAGATACAATTATGAGAGAGTTATATATATTCATATGTTAAGTAGATAGTGTTTGTTTTACTTTTATTTTATTATATATATGGGTAAAAATTTAGGGATGTTACACCTCTCCTCTCAGATTCTTTTCATGTCGGGACTTGGACATAATATTTGACCGGTGTATGCAGGTCAATACTCTTCATTTCCGAGTTCACCAAATAGTCTTTCATAAACATGAAAGACCTGTTGCAATGTGTACACAGGTGGGATCTACCTAGCAAAATCGTAGTGAGCATATTTACATGCAGCAAGCACATAGGAGCATGGTAGGTGTAGATTTTTGAATTTTTCACAGTCACACCATAATTCGTCCAAACGAACTACAAATCGGCTTGATGGTCGTACTGTATTTTTTATTGGAAATTAACATGATTACATCATCATTAATAATTAAAAGAAATACTAATTTATGTTTATAGATCCAAGTTTTATGTTGTTGTATGGTTTAATTTTTTATTTTTTTCGTTCTTAAAAAAAAAAATTTTAAGCTAAACATTTTTAATTTATTACTTTTTTTTTTATTTTGTAAAAATTCATATCTTTCTTCAATAATTATATTTCTAACTATTAAAAATTATGTTTTTACAACCAATACATTTATTTTTTTAATACATAAAAAATTAAAATCATCATTTTTTTTTAATTTATTAATTCCTTTTTACTTTTTATTTTATTGGTTCTTAAATTTATTTTTATTCTATTTTATATTTCTTTTTTTCTTTTTCATCCATTATAGAAAAAGAAATAAAATTTTTTAAAAACACTATCCTCACAAACGAAATTGTTAGAGTTTTTTTTTTTCAAAAATACAAAATGAAACCATAGAAAGAAATAATGTTAGATAAAAAATAAAAATAAAAAAGTGTTGGATGGAGAAATAAAAGTAAAAATAGTGCTATGAAGAAAAATGTCATCAAAGTGCAAATAAAACTACTATTAAAAAAATCCAAAGTTAATCCAATATTTTTTTTTTTATTTTAATCAATTATTTTTTAGATTGATATTTAGTTATTTTTTTTATCAGTTCATATTCGAAGACTATAGTTTCAATTTGTCTTAGAATGACTACTTAGCAAGTTAAAAATATTTTTGGCTTCTTTTAGAAAAATAAACTTTAATAATCAAAATAGAAGTAAAATACCTTTCATATATCAAATCATCCCAATAGAAGAAGTCAAATCAACAGAAATCTTTTTGGATCCTTTATTTATTACCTATTTCAAAAAGTAAATATCTTTTATTATCAATAAATTGACTCAATTACTTTTTTTTTTCTATTCAAATTTTGGTATAATTCTAAATCAATTTCAAATTATTAGAGGGGATTATTTTTTTTAAAAATAAAACTAGTTAAAAAATGTATAGTAAACGTTATGTAAAAAACGTAAAAATGGTTATTCATGTATTTTTTTTTTCTAAAAATGGAAACAACGTCATTTCTGCCGAAAGAAAGAAAAGCATATGAAACTTTTTTTTTCGGAATAAAGAGAACAAATAAAATAAAACGCATCTTAATAGTTACCAAAAATTATTTTGATTCATTGATAATGAAAGTTTTTTAGACACACAATATGTAGTCAAATTAAAACACATAAATATTATTTTTCTAACTTATAATTAATATCAAATATCTAATGAGAAAAAGAAAGCAAAATAAGAAATAAGTATAAAAAATTAAATAATTAATAGTATAAATTTTTGAGATTATATCGAGACAAGTTTTATCACATAACCTATTTATTGTAGATGTCACAAATAGTTAAATACAAAATATTTTAAAAATTATAATGAAGTTATTTTAATATGACACATATTAGTTTAAATATAAAAATTAAAAGATCCAGTAATAAAATGTATAATTTAAAACATAGAAAGTCAACTCACATTTAGTACATGTAATTTTAAATTTTATACAGTAAAATTGATGAAAAGTGTGAATGTTTAAAGTAAAATGTGAAATTAAACTCAATGAATCTACTTTAGGTATGGTCTGTATTCAAATATGATGGCTCACAATAAGTTGGAGGGAAAGAGTGATGAACTGTTTCTTTGGTCCCTGCCATTAGTAACGTAGTCCCCATATCATCCTTACATTATGGAAGAATATTTTTCTTTCTCTCCCCTTATAATACCATTTCATGTGGTCTATATCTATTCTACTGTACCATAAACTTCTGCAAATATCAGAACTGTGTTCAACTTTTTGAGTAGGGGACATAGAAGCTCTACACCAATATAAAATAGTGGGTTTCCCTTGTTTTTCTCATGCTATTTTTCCCTCACTGAGACACAGACCTCCACCACCAACACTATTATCACTTCCTCATGCCGCAGCACCAGGCAACTGCAATGGAACCTGTTCTCAGCTACAACCCCGGCAATGGCAAGACCAACCATGACTATGATGTCATAAGCTGGTTTGAAGATGTATCCCAGAATGCTGGTTACGTTCAGACTCAGTTGCTCAGCCAGATTCTGAAGCAAAACTATGGGGTGGAGTATCTCAAGAAATGGTTGGGGAACTACAATATCCTTGAGATGGACGCATGTGCATTGGAATCCCTTTTCTCTTCTGTGGTTCCCCTTGCCTCACATGCTGACTTTGAGCCATTTATCCAAAGGATTGCTGATGGGGACACTGTTCCTTTACTCACTCAACAACCCATAACCACTCTTTCCTTAAGGTACCTTTAGTTTTTTTTCCCTCTAAAACTTTTTCTTCTGTTTTTAAGGGGATAAAACCATGATTCATTATAGTGCTCAAATTCTTTCATTTTATGGTCATGTTCATGACAATAAGGAATCATAATAGAGGACATTAGGATAGAGGCCACTCTCCATATTATTCTGCCAGATTTCATTATATATGTTCAATCCATGGTTGTTCTAGTGTTTTATTCTTCATGACAAGGTCTAACTATAGATGTTTTGTACAAATTTTTGAACAAAAGTTTAGAAAAAGTAATAACTAATAAACCATGAAAGTTCTTTAACACATTTTATTTATTTATTTATTTAGTAAGTAATATTTTTTAATACTTTTTTTGGTAAAGTATTTCTTTCTCTTTTCTTATAATATATGAGATGGAAGTAATGGAAGGAACACCTGCCACTTTCTGATATTTGTTTTCCTTTTCCTTTGAATATTGTTTTTTTCTTGGTACGCAGTTCTGGAACAACAGACGGAAGGCAGAAGTTCGTACCCTTTACTCGCCATAGTGCACAAACCACGCTTCAAATATTCACCCTAGCAGCAGCCTATAGATCAAGGTGTGTACATCTTTATAATATCTCCCTGTGTTCCCTTTAGATTTTTGTGTGCCCTTGTGTTCCTTTGTGTGTGTATATACCCTTATTGTGTGTTCCTATATGCATGATTACTCTAAAGCGCACGTTGAAATATTCGTCCTTATCTTTTCACTGTTTACAGGGTTTATCCAATAAGGGAAGGGGGAAGGATTCTTGAATTCATATACAGCAGCAACCGGTACAAAACAAAAGGAGGTTTAACAGCCGGAACAGCCACAACACACTACTATGCAAGTGAAGAGTTCAAAATCAAGCAGCATACCACCAAGTCCTTTACCTGCAGCCCCCAAGAAGTGATTTCTGGCGGAGACTACAAACAATCCACGTATTGCCACCTCCTTCTTGGACTCTTCTTCTCTGACCAAATGGAATTTATCACCTCAGCTTTTATCTACAGCATGGTGCAAGCTTTCAGCAGTTTTGAAGAACATTGGACTGAAATTTGCAATGACATCAGAGATGGCACTCTAAGTTCAAGAATCAAGTCACCGAAAATGAGAAAGGCTGTTTTGGACATCATCTCTCCAAGCCCAGATTTGGCTTCAAAGTTGGAAAGTGCTTGCCATGAGCTACAAGTGGTAGAGTGGTTTGGTTTAATTCCTAAACTCTGGCCAAATGCTAAATATGTCTACTCCATAATGACAGGGTCCATGCAACCATATTTAAAAAAACTTAGGCATTATGCAAATGGGTTGCCTTTGGTTAGTGCTGATTATGGCTCAACTGAGAGCTGGATAGGGGTTAATGTTGATCCTAGTTTACCACCAAAAGATGTAACATTCGCTGTGGTTCCCACTTTCTCTTACTTTGAGTTCATACCACTTCACAGGCATGAAAAAAATTTCAGTTCAGGAGCTGATGATTTCACGGAAGATAAGCCAATTCCACTCTCTAAGATTAAAGTAGGACAAGAGTATGAAGTTGTGCTCACAACTCTCACCGGTATGCATTTTTCTTAACTCTATTCTATATCAGAAAAAAATAAATTCTATGGTAGTCTCACATTTAAGGGTTTTGTACCTTTGGAACCTACTCAATTATTAACCCAAAAGATAAGTGTACCAAAATCATTAAGTTTCTGTTCCATAGCACATCTCTCATCCTTTATCATTGCTCATTTCCTCGATCCATCTTTTCTCGGTTTTATGACTTACATTCTGAACATGACACATGGTAGAATTTACTAAATATCTCTGGAGCAACAGCATCTTTGACCTTTTGCCAAGTAAATGCATTTATCTACCTAAGATGTAAACCCGTACACTGTTCATTTTTCGGCAAGCCCATTTGATTGACCCATTGTCTTATATATATAAAATAACGCCTAGAGTTACAGGTAAAGAAAGTAGGGATCGGGCTTCATGTGTGCCACATGTGCAAGCTAGCTGCACCATGAACATGGACATGTCTAGTAGCTACTTGCATCAAGCCAAAAAGCTTTTGGTTGAATTACGGAAACTGATATATGATTGAAATGCATACAAATGGCATTATGAGTGATGTGCAATACGTGGACTGAAATGCATTCCAATAATGGCCGTTACAAATTATGGATAACAGTGCATATATATATATTTGTTTATTCTTTTTTATAGAAATGAATTAACCAGTGAAACTATACCTACTAAATATTTTAGGTTAATATATACATTTAGTTGAAATTATTTATTAAAATATCATTTTATAAAAATTTATGAAAGATATTTAAAAAAAAATCTTAACAGGAAAGTAGGTGGGGGTCAACATAGATTAAAGTACGCACGTTAACTATGTTGGCTTCTTTCCATGGTTATTTTTTTGTTGATGCTTCATCATTTCAGTCCTAGGTTCACATTGTGTACAGTACTTTTTTTTGTTGCTTAACCAAGTTTTGTCCTAGTGTTTTTTTAATCATGCAGGCTATAAGTTTGTCAGTAAAATATGAATTTTTTCAATCATGTTTTTATTCAAAACTGAGACATTACTTAAAATTACTGAATTCAGTTTCCCTGAGACCAATCAAATGTTGGTAATATATGAACAAGTGAATTGAAAATGCAAACTAATATAAAAGTAAGCTTGATGTTGTTTTTTTTTTGTAGTAGTTTAGCTGCTATTTAATGATAGTATACATATACGAGTGTTAATTATGGTTTTGGTGATTTGGGAGGAAGCAAGGAAGTAATGTGATAAAGATTGATTTCAGGACTATACAGGTGCAGGTTAGGGGATGTGGTGGAAGTGGCTGGCTTCCACAATGGGACCCCAAAGTTGAACTTTGTGTGTAGAAGAAAGCTAATTCTGACAGTAAATATAGACAAGAACACAGAAAAGGACCTTCAACTAGTGGTAGAGAGGGGGTCCCAAATTCTGACCAAAGCAAAAGCCGAGCTGGTTGATTTCACAAGCTATGCAGATGTGTCAAAGCAACCAGGGCACTACGTAATTTTTTGGGAGATCAAAGGGGAGGTAGAGGACAAGATCCTTGGTGCATGTTGCACTGAAATGGACAAATTGTTCATGGATCATGGCTATGTGGTGTCAAGAAAAACCAACTCAATAGGGCCCTTGGAACTCTGCATTTTGGAGACTGGGACTTTCAAGAAGGTTTTGGACAATTTCATAGCAAATGGGGCAGCCTTGAGCCAATTCAAAACCCCCAGGTGCACCAATAATCGTGCCCTCCTTAAAATTCTTAACACGTGCACCACAAAAAGGTTTCATAGCACAGCTTACAACACTCAACAATGATTGATGTATATCATCTTCATCAATCAACAACTATTTTCTTAGTTTCCCCAGTTTCCAATTTTCTTCTGCTTTTTTCTTTCAATTGTATATTATCCAACCTGCTACACTTGTTCTAATCAACATGCGATCGCACAACGAGAGTCTTGTAAGAAGATCCTCATTCTGAAGTTAGTAAAATGTTTTGTAATTGTCTTATGATTAGGTTATTTACGTGTTAATATTTTTCCACCGTAATAAGGTTATCAAAATAATTTCTCTGGTTTATACGTAATAAGCTTTATGAAAAGGGCTTCTGATATAGTTTGTATATCATGGTTTCATCTTATGAATCATTGTTAAATTTTAATTGAAATAATTATTATTTTAAATCCAACACTTAAAAAAAGTTGAATTTCACAATTAAGTCCACTCATTTATTAACTATATTTTTCTAAACTAAAATTCTATTCCAATGCATTATTAAATATTAAAATATAATTTACTAAGATTTTAATTAATTCAACGTGGCATGATATTGAATTTAATTACTAATCGCAGATGAGATTTTAACTTGAATTAATATATCCTCCTTATATTTTAATATATAATTACCACATTCCTAACTATTTTATCATCTTAAATACTCAAATAATTTATCACCTTCAACTTTAGATTATATAAGTTATTTTAAAAAGAATTTATATAGGTTAAAACAATCAGATTTTATCGATATAGAAGGTTAACATGTTTATACATAAATTTTAACGATTATAAATACTAACGAGTGTAACATGAGTGAAAACGAGTTAAAACAATCGAATAAGACATATTATAACAATTATAGTCTTAATTGATGTAATATGTCAATATAGTAAAACTAATTAAGAAGCTATATATTACATCGGTTAGGATCATAAACAATGTAATATAACTGATGTAATATATGTCCTTCTACATCGGTTACAACAACAATCGATGTAATATGTTGTAGTTTTTTTAAATTTTACTGGGTTTGTGCTTTTCTCAACTCGTAATTGTAAATATACTTCATTCTACATACCAAATTGCCAACAAAAGAAGGTTAAATGTTGATCGAGACTAATGGATACCAAAAACATATTATTTTGTAATTAAAACATATTATTGTACTACAACTTTATGCACTTGGATTTTTATGAAATGAAAAAATTCACATGATAGTATTGTCCATGGAACAAATAAGCATAGTTGCCTTAATATTAATTAATCTTAATATTATTGACAAATATGTGAAACTTGTACAACTAGTTACACAATTTTTTGAATAAACTTGTACAATGAGTATATACAATTGTTGGAAACTATCTTGTCGAATATCACAAATTATGTCCTCCATGTGATCCTCATGATGAATATTAAATTATTGAAATTGATATACAATTTAAAGGTCTACAACTACACCATGCCAGAGGTTCACATTGTATAACTCTTTAAGAAACTATCTCAAAGAAGATGTTTTTGTATCAATTGAATTTATAGTCGTCTCACATTCAAATAATTAGCATAGGGACAATATTATCTTCCATTAATATCTCCCCTATTTCGTTTAGCAAATTGTAGAAACTCTTCAATATCATTCATACACATAATTCATTTATTTGACTTGCATTCCTCCAACTTTGATCCATTAATACCTAATATAAGAACTTGGTTTATGCATGCATACATCCCCTTTTAAAAAGAAACGTCTAACCCCGTCCCATTCAAGAAGATTCACTTTCTTTTTACGATTCATTAGTATGTAATTTAATATGCAATATTTATACTTCACAAAAATTTTGGTAGCATTAGGGACTATAATATCCTCTATCAATATCTCTCCCATTTTGTTGAGCAAACTGTAGAAACTCTTTAACGCCATTTTCATACACACACTAGTATAAAATATCAAAACCACAAAGTCGTCGTGAAAAAAAAGGCGATAGCATTTATATAATTATTTGAACTTTTTAACACAGTTGTTTTAGAAACCATCGTTAAAAGTGACAAATAAGAGATATAACAATGGTTATTGGTAAATAGTCGTAAAATTACCATAAAATCCACGAAAGTGTTTGACAAACTGTTGTTAAAAATGGTGTCCATGAGAAATTCCCTCTTGGAACACATTTTTATCTCGTGCGCCCTCACTTCAGCTTTCTCACTCTCACTCTAAATCAATCGTGCACAACTTTCTCCTCTCAATCTCAAGCACGATCTCCAATCTTCGAATTCATCCTCACTCACAGCGGCGATCTCCGTGCTAGCCACACCCAGGGGCGATTTCCAACCTCTACGCAATTCAACCCAACAACAATTTTTATTTAGTTTTATAATAAATTAGATAGTATTTGTATGTATTAAACATGATGATGCATACGAGAGAGGCTTGGAAGAACTCATACAGTTTGTACAACATAATGCCATTAGTAATCATAACGGAATAAGAATGAGGTGTCTTTGTGTGAATTATTTGAATGGAAGGATATTTAATGTTTCCAAAATTAGAGGACATCTTTTGTGTGATGAATTTTTTAAAAATTATACAACATGGACGTGGCATGGTGAATTATTACACTTTCCAAGTGTGCGCAGAGCTTCAAAGTTTGTTGATTTTCCAATGGATGATAGATTAGAGGACATGATTCATGATGTGGAAGCATAATCTTTGACTGAAGCGGTGTTATAAAATATATTAATGATGTAGAGACTCCTTTGTTTCTTGGTTCAACTAACTTCACACAATTATTAGCAGTGTTAAAGTTTATGAATTGGAAGACAATTAAAGGATGGACTGACAATAGCTTTGAAGAATTACTTCAATTACTGAAGGACATGACTCCATAAGCAAATTATGTAATTAAAATTACGTTGCAAAAAAGCTACTTTGTCCAATGGATATGGCATATAAAAAAAAAAATACATTCATGTCCTTATTCTTGTATTTTATATAAAAATGAGTTTGGAGATTTAAGAGGTCCCAGATGTGGCTTGTCACGTTATAAGGTTAAAGTTGGTCAAACAGAATATAATGATGAAGTCACAAAGGAAGGTCTTTCTGGTAAGGTCATTTGGTATCTTCCAATAATTACAAGCCTTAAGCGTTTGTTTTCAAATACAGACGACGTTAAAAGCCTTGGGTGACATGCAAATAATAGAAAATGTGATCCACTACTCCTTCCTCCAGGTGATTCTTTGCAATGGAAGAAGATTGATAAAGAATTTCCCGAATTTAGAAAAGAATTAAGAAACTTAAGACTTGATTGGTTACTGATGGAATGAATCCTTTTAAAACTTTAACTAGTAATCATAGTTCATGACCCATTTTGTTAGTGATTTACAACTGACCTCATGCTTTATGTATGAACCGCAAATACATGATGTTATCTATGATGATCTTTGCTCCAAAACAACCTTGAAATGACCTAGATGTTTATCTTAATCCATTGATCGAAGATTTGAAATTATCGTGGCATGAAGGGGTTGATGTGTTTGATTTGAGAATGAATCTTTCCAATTGCATGAAATGTTATATTTTACTATCAACTTCCTCGCATATAAAAACTTGTCAATTTATAGTCTGAAACCTCATAGAGTTGTCCAATATGTGAAAAGAACACGTCATATGAGCACTTGAAACATTGAAGGATGACATTGTAGATTTCTAACCAAATATCACCTGTATCGTAGATTGAAAAAAGATTTTAACAAATACCAAGAAAATAATATTTTTCTCCCTCCATTATTCGATCTCCAAATTTATGAAAAGGTAAAAGATGTTAATGTGGTTTTTGGAAAAATGAAGAAAAAGCAAACTGTGACTAAAATATGGAAGAAAAGATCGATCAGTTTTTATTTTCCATATTGGGGTAAGTTAGATGTGAGATATTGTATAGATGTAATGCACATAAAAAAATAATGTGTGTGACAACTTAATCTGAATACTTCTTAACATTAAAGGAAAAATAAAGCATGGTGTGAATGAACGTTTGCATTTGATTGAGATGAATATATGAGAGAAATTAACACCTTGAGAAGTTGGTAAATGTACATACTTGCCTACCACGTGTTACATTTTGTTGAAGAAGGAGAAAACAAGTTTTTGTGAATGTCTTAAAGGTGTTAAGGTACTTTTGAAATTTCATGATTTGAAACTAATTGGCTTAAATTCTTATGATTGTAACATTCTAATGTAACAATTACTACTGGTGGCTATTTGTGAAATCTTAGCAAAAGATGTTAGGCGTACAATAACTCGACTATGTTCAGTTTTCAATTCAATATTTATTAATGAGATTGACCCTCAAAAGTTGGATGAACTTGAAGAAGAAATTATTGTTATCTTGTGTCAACTCGAGATGTTTTTTCCTCCATCATTTTTTTATATCATGGTGCATTTGGTTGTTCATCTTGTAATTGAAATCAGATTGGGTGGGTCAATTTATATGCGAGGGATGTATCCAGTTGAATGATACATGGAGATTTTGAAGGGATATGTCAAGAGTCAATGTCGTCTAGAAGCTTCCATTATTGAAAGATACATATAAGAGGAAGTTATTGAGTTATGTTCTGAGTACATGTTAAAAGCAAAATTTATAGGAGTTCCTGAAAAATATTGGCACTCTCGTAGATTTATATGTAGATCTTCAAAAGGTGTACATGTCATAAGCAAATCTAGAGAAAAGGTTCTGCAAATACATTTGTATACCCTGAATAAAATTGATGAGATGTTACCATACTTAGCTTCACACAAATACATTGTCAAATACAAGAATCCAAGACAATTAGAAAAATGTGGGTGTTAATCGAGCTTAACATTTGGGAGGTTAATTATACCAAGTTTTGTGTACTTGTTTTCAAATGCAAATGGGTTGACAATAAGACTGGTGTGAAAGTTGATGAATCAGGAATAACTTTGGTTGACTTTTGAAAGATAGGTTATCATGACGAACCATTTATAATGAAATACCAAGCTTCTCAAGTTTTATATATCAAAGACCCTACGAATGAAAACTGGTATGTTATGCTACATGAAAAAAAAGAAAGAACATAATGACCTAGAAGATGAAGAACCAAATAATGACATTTGTGAGATTGAATCACTTATAAGAACAACAAGCAATAAAGAGTACAAGGATATTGTCGATGTTGTACATGCAACTCAAAATTATCCTGATGAAGGAATATATATTTGTATGTGTTTCTGGTTTATTTTTACATTATATAATTGTTATTATGTTTCATATTCTTAATTCATATCATATTTATTTGACAACATGAACATGGCTGATGATCAAGTTCCTCGTTAAAAAACTAGTATAGGACCAATAGATTAAATACTATTTGTATGAAGATAAATAGTGGTAAAAAAATACCATTGATTTCAACACTGGTGTCGCCACTAGTATCAAATTCAGAGAATTTTAGCAGTTATCTCAGAGTAGTTGATCGTGAAAGGATCTCTATCTTAACTCTTTCTTGGGATAACATCGTCGAGCACACGATAAACATGGTTTGGAAAGACATTATGGTATGTAATTGTATTTACTTTGTTCAATCTGAAGTTTGATTACATTTGTTATGAACTAATTATATTTTAACAATGTAGACGCATTATGATATTCCCAATGTGGAAAGGTTAAGATCGAATGTTCTATCTTCATTGGCTGTCAAGTTTCCTCAGTTTAAATCAAAATTGACAACAACTTATATATTTGGTGCAAGGAAAGGAGAAAATCCTTGTATAAAATACGTAGGCCTTGATCAAGAAACTTGATAACAATTTGTATAGACTCGACAAACTAAGAAATTTGAGGTTAATATCACTTGTTTTATTTGGATATAGTTTTTATATTAACGTATTATTAACTTTAGAATGTTGATAGGGTATCGAAAGAAAGCGCAATCCAACTAGGCACATAATGGGAACCTACACTTATTGTCCCGTGGTGGTTATCAGAAGTTAGAGCAGAAGTTAGTTCAACAAAAGATTAAAGAACAATTTGCTTCTATTAATGAAGAGAATACTGTATATTCTTTGAACCTTCTATCCCTATCTTCCTACCATGAGAAATGGAAGAATGATAATCTAAAGTATTCAGGGACATGGACTTATGAGGAATCACGACGAACAACTGAATGAATTGTAACTGAATGAATCCCTAAAACTGTATTCATATTTGAACTAAATTTTTAAGTCTAATTTACATTCCTTCAAATTCCAATCCTATTTTACATATTAATTTATTTAAGAATAATTACAAAAATTCTACTCAATTTAATTTAACTAAAATTTTATTTCATCTAAAACATCAATACTAGTTTTACTTTAATATTAATTTTATGTTTCAATCTTAGTTTTTTAAGTATAATATGAATTTTAATTCTAATATTTTTTTTTCAAATACTAATTTTAATATCAATATTAATTTTTTTAAAATACATAAAAAATAAAAAAAGTTGTGACAACCCGTTCGTGATGGGGTTTGAAGCTGTAGTGACGCACTCACAGTAGGGTCCTAAGACAGTGGCCTTGCCTTGACAACTAGGGCTTCTTGTTGACCTGCTAGTCACACAGTGCTTCACATATCGAAGGATTGACATCTTTGAAGTGGAGCTAGGTTCAGATTGACAACCTCCACCAACATGCTTTACCAGTACTAACGATAACAACAACAAGCACCAAGAACCTCTGAAACAACAAACCACAACACAATAAACAAAAAATGAGAAAGAAGAGATGAAATAAACTATTGAAAAATGTTTCACAAACAACCCAATTTGCATATTTGCAATTGCGCCTACATACAACCCCACGTGGCAAGGTCTGCTGAGGTGGGCAAAGGGTATTTTTGTCAAAGAACATTGTCGAGTGGATGATATGGGGCCCAAGGGCCTTTTAAAAAACAAATACAAAAACTGAATTAGGGGAGGGAGCGGGAGACTGCAATGGACAACACACTCCAAATGCCTTGTGAAGAGACTTCAAATGCCTACGAAAACACACTTTAAATGCTTGCAATAGAGCACTCCAAACGCCTGTGAAAATGGAACCCCGTTGTATGTGGAAAGACCACTTCAAAGCACTCCAAATGCATGCCTGTTGCAAAATTCAATTTCTTGTTGTACCAAATGCCCCTTTAACCTGTAGAACTCAAAAATCAACACAAATTTTGAATTCTTCCAATGTGGCATGGATCCCACAAAGCCAATTTAAACATTATTTAAGTGGACAATTGGGAAGTTATAACCTGACACTAATCACGTCACGGTTATCCCTATATCAGAACTCTAAATTATTAAATTAATTGTATTATATAACCGATGTAAATTCTTTCCTGAAAAATTTAAAATTAAAATAACACAAATTTTATATTGTTTACATTTAATAACTAGTGTTATTGTTAGTATATTACGTTAATTCCCTTTTAATCGTTATAAATGATAATTTAAATATTACAATTTTATCATTATTTCCCATTTTATATCCCTTCTACGATGTACTTGGTGTTAAAGTTATTTTTGCACTAGTAAGGATGACAACAAATGAAGTTTCATATCATTAAACAAAAAGAACTGACCCTTGATTTAACTTTCACTAAAGTACAAAATCAATAGAACTCACAAGTTCATCCCTGACCCATGCCTTTTGACTAATTTCCTCCTATCTCAAAGAGAATTGAAGAAAAATGCTCATTTGAGCCTTTGTTTTTAGGTGTCAATATGTTAGAGTATTGGGCCTCCAAGACAGCAAGCCCATCCGACAGAAGAAGAAGCCCTTATGGATGAAAGACTATGTTATGTAATAGATTATTAGTATTGTCATGTCTAATTTTGGCTATAGAGTTTTAGGGCCCAATGACTTGTATCAACCCACATCATCTCCTATTTAGGTGATGAGAAACGTAAATAAAAGACATGAGAAAAGTTTCTTAAACCTAGAGTAGAATATTCAGAGTTAACATCTTTCTTAGTAGGCACAGTAGCCATAACCTATCATTAGTGCTTTCATTGCTCTCCACCATGCCTCCTTCACGCCAACCTAAGGACCTTGAGGAAATTCTCCTCACCATCCAAGAACGTCTTTCAGTCATACAAACACAAATGGAAACCACAGAAGCCAGGCAGACCAACATAGAGGCCAACAACGAGTTCCTTCAATGCAGCCACAATCTGTGACCGCTTCCCCATTCCCACCATTGATGAATTGCTAGATGAATTGGGTTCAACTACTGTTTTCACTAAGATTGACTTATACTCTGGATACCACCAAATTCGCCTCACTCCCACAGATACTCACAAAATAGCTTTCAGAACAATGGATGACCACTATGAATTCCTAGTGATGCCTTTCGGCTTGACAAATGCACCATCAACTTTTCAAGCAACAATGAATGATCTACTAAGGCCTTATCTCAGACGATTTGTTCTTGTTTTTTTTATGATATTTTAGTCTACAGTCCCGCACTTCAGGACCACCTAACTCATTTAGAGCTTATTTTGCAATTATTGGCACAACATCATTTCTTTGCTAAGCTATCTAAATGCAGTTTCGCTACCACCCAAGTTAGCTATTTGGGCCACCTTATTTCATCTATAAGTGTCACACCAGACCCAGAAAAAATTCAAGCAATCCCAAGTTGGCCACAACTACGTTCACTCACGGATTTACGTGCTTTCCTCGGCCTCATGGGTTTTTATAGAAAATTCGTTCACCACTACGCCACTCTCGCCTCTCCGCTCACCGATTTATTACAACACAAACAGTTTACATGGACATCAGCGACACAAGAGGCCTTTCAAATATTACAAGCACATATGGAAAAAATTCCTACACTACGCCTTCCAGACTTCCAACAACCCTTCACCGTGGAAACAGACGTGGAAACAGACGCCTCTGTTATAGCCGTAGGGGCCATCCTCGGCCAAGCCAACCATCCCATAAATTTCTTCAGCAAAAAAATGCGTCCCCGCCTCCAATCCGCATCAGTTTATGTCCGAGAAATGCATGCCATTACAAAAGCAATAAAAAAGTGGCGATAGGATTTACTTGGCACACATTTCACCATTTTCTCAGACCAAAAAAGCCTTAACACCCTGTTATCCCAAACAATCCAAACCCCAGAACAACAAAAGTGGACTGCCAAGTTACAAGGATATGATTTTAAGATAGTATACTAACCTGGAAAAACAAATGTCATAGCTGATGCCCTTTCCCGCCAAGAATCGACACCCAAATCAGTGTTTTTGTCCATCTCTTCTCCCATGTCGACCATCTTCCAAACCCTCCAACATTACTTCGCCACCGGTGACGACCTCCAAATAATACAACAGTACACTCACAACCAACCTTCACCATCCCTATTCCACACATGCAAAGGAATGTTATTTTTTTGCAACAAAATTTTTCTTCCAGAGGCCAACAATTTTCGCATACGGGTCCTCCGAGAATGCCACGAATCTCCCACTGCAGGTCACTCAGGTTTAAAACCCACATTGGCATGAGTGGCCGCCTCCTTCTACTGGCCAGGATGGACGAGGGACGTTAAAACCTTCATACAACAGTGCTCTCCATGTCAACGCAACAAGTACCTGCCAAAGAAAAGTCAGGGGTTAATACAACCTCTACCAATACTAGATCAAGTGTGGGAAGACTTATCCATGGATTTTATTACACACCTACCTTCATCCGCGGGGCACACCGTCATTTGGGTCATCTGTGACCGACTCACCAAATACGCCCACTTTCTTGTGCTTCCAACCAACTACACAATTCAGAGTATTGTGCGACGATTCTCGAGTGAAATATGCCACCTTCATGGGATTCCCAAATCCATCGTGTTTAACCGAGACCCTATTTTCATTAGCAACTTCTAGAAAACCCTGTTTCAAGCACAAGGCACAACCCTCAAGTTCAGTTCATCATACCACCCCAGACAGATGGCCAAACAGAAGTGATAAACAAAGGCTTAGAAGCATACCTTCATTGTTTTACCAGTGACCACCTGACCTCGTGGTATCGCTTCTTTCACCTTGCGGAACTATGGTACAACACATCCCATCATTCAGCCATAGGCACATCACCCTTCACGACGCTTTACGGCCGTCCACCACCATCCACTTTGGATTTGCTCCATACCCCACGCTCCGGGACCTCTGGGACCACCGTGACCGAGCTCCTACACCAACACATCGTCATCTTACACGAATTGAAGAAGCATCTCCAGTGCGCACGCCCACGCATGCGGGACAACACTGACTGACACTTCTCGGACATGTCCTTCAATGTCGGCAAATGGGTTTGGCTCCGTCTCCAACCGTATCGACAACAATCCGTGGAACGTCGCGTTTTACATAAGCTCGCGCTGCGCTACTCTGACCCGTTTGAAATCCTTCACCGTATCGGCGCGGTGGCGTATGAACTCCGACTGCCAACGAATTCGAAGATCCACCTCGTCTTCCACGCTTCGTTACTTCGAAGATACAAAGGATGATATGATTCCAATAGCACAATATGAATGATTCTTGACATTCTTAGGAATCATCTTGAGTTGGATATGAGATAGGCACTTTAAAATAGAATTGGATCAAGGTTCTATGTTCAAGAACTCACCAAGACTAGTACCAAAACCCAAACTCATATGGAAGTTCCATGTATTGTCAAATTGAACCGAACAAATTGAGTGAAAAGGCAAAGGCACCGAACAAAATGCATAAGAACATAATTGCACCGAACAATTAAGCTAGAAATGAAGAAGAAACAAAGTTGAACGGTAGAAAATGAAATGAACCGAAGCAAAACACAAAGGAATTGAAATGCCGAACTGAAAAAGCAAAGAATCAAGCTAAGACATGAACATAACAAGAGAAGGAAGGAAGGAGAAGAGAAAGCTCATGAAGATGGAGGAATGGTTGGATGATCACGCCACTTAGAGGATGGAGACTCCAAGATGAGTGTGCAAGCCGCCACTTGAGGTAACCAAAGAACTCTCAAGATAAGACTAAGTGAGGAAGGCACAAAGCTCTCCAATTCTCTCTAAAAAATTGAGTATAGTTTCTCTAATTCAAAATTCAAATCTGAAAAATACAAAGGCAACACCTTAATTTATAGCCTAGAGGTGCTGAAATGCAAAGTTAATTAAATTCAAAATTCCCCCCTAAATTACATGAAAGTGGCGCCAATCCTAGAGCATGAGGAAGGTGTGACTTCCTCTCTTAGTTTGGCACCTCCCTATTACATCTACACCTCTCTACTAAACGCACACCCCCCTAAGTTTCCTAAACTAAAGACCTAAAGATGCTTTTACAAAAGAGGTTTCTTATGTTTCCCTATAAGCACCTTCTAACACAAAGATATTACAAAAAGAGAAAATAACCTTCCATTATTTCCTAATGCTTGGCCTTGCCCCTCATGGGATGGTCTTGGGCTTTGGCCTTCTTGGGCTTGGGCTTGAGCCTCATCTTTATTTTATGTCTTCTTTTAATTTTGAGAAGACTAGAAGGAAGAACTTCAAATGTGAAGGCGAAAGTCCTCTTCCTTCATTAATAAAAGCCTCCTTTATTTGATTCTCATCAAAGGATCCCCACCCTTACACTTTTCAAACTCAAACTCAAGTCGCATCTCTCTGCCCACTGAAAATAACTCTAATTCAAACTCCCTCTCACCTACTTCAGTAGCCGCACCAACCCTGCCCACAACAATCAATGTTACCTCACAACCCCTCCCACCTAATTCAATAGCCAAACCTACTCGGCCCACGAAAATTAACGTTTCCACATCGCCCCCCTTTCACCTAATTTCCTAGCCGCACCACCCCTCTTACCCAATGACCAGCCGCCATGTTAAAAGTTGCATGTGGAAATGGAAAAGAACCTCGAGCCACTCTCCCACTCACCAATCCAGCATGCTCCACTCCTTTTCTCACCTAATTATGTCAATCCCACCAACCCACCATTACCTAGCCACGTGGATATTAACCTTGAGCCCCTCTCCTACTCAACACTCCAGAACACTCCTTTTACTCTCTCCTGTAACCCTAATAGCAGTACCACCAACCCACACAGTCCAAGCCCAACCCAATATGATATCCCTACCCACTTTGAGGACAAAGCGTCTCCACAAGCCGATGGAAATGTTAGAGCATTGGGCCTCCAAGATAGCAGGTCCATCAGACAGAAGAAGAAGCCCTCATGGATGAAAGATTATGTTATGTAATA
Organism: Phaseolus vulgaris; assembly: GCF_051622355.1. NCBI lineage: Eukaryota > Viridiplantae > Streptophyta > Magnoliopsida > Fabales > Fabaceae > Phaseolus > Phaseolus vulgaris. The sequence goes on from NC_143508.1 coordinate 14,895,282, forward strand.
GATTATTAGTATTGTCATGTCTAATTTTTGCTATAGAGCTTTAGGGTCTAATGACTTGTATTAGCCCACATCATCTCCTATTTAGGTGATGAGAAACGTAAATAAAAGACATGAGAAAAGTTTCTTAAACCTAGAGTAGAATATTCAAAGTTAACATCTTTCTTAGTAGGCATAGTAGCCATAACCTATCACAATAAGAGGTTTTTGCCTGTGAGCATTGTTGTTGTTTGTGCCAGTGTGCATTGTTGTTGTTTGGTATGGTGTTGTGGAACAAATATGATCATCAAAGGAATGAAGATAGGATTGATCAAGAAACGAGATCAATAATATTTTACAAATAATGTCAATTTCCGAAAGAAATTGATCACGTACGGGTAATGATGTTAAGAAAGGTTTTGCATACAAGTGACTAACTCTTAAATCAATACGAAATACTAGATCTAGATGGACATGTAGTAAAATCCTCAAAAGAGAAGATAGGATAATAATATTATTAATGTTTTTGAAAACAAATAAGTAATACTAAGATAATAGTTAAGAATATATGAAACATTATAATAAAATAACTAAATAACAATTAATTTTATAAAAAATAATTAATTATTATATCAACTTAACTTATGCATATGGAGTCGTTCTCTTTGTAATGCTAAAAACTTATCAACAAAGAAGTTAAACTATTATTAAATTCCTCTCACTGAACTTTTAGCTATTTTTTGAAAGGATTCTAATACTTTTTAGATATTCGTAGTTGTTTATTATTTGACCTTAACCACAATTCCACACAAAAGTTTAAACTCCAAAAGTTCGTTGACAAAAGGACTCAATTTGTAAGGTGAGCCAAACTTTTCTTTTTGTCTAATGTATAGTTTTTTATTATTGGATCTTTAAAATTTCAATTCTAATTCAAATTTTCTCATTAAAGGTATATTGGCTTTATATTCAACAAAATAGTGTTTTGCTTAATTCCACCACACCTTCTACATATCCTAAGAATTTAGAACAGAATATTTTTCTTATCACCAACCAACGGTTCTACCACACCCTTTTGTTTTGTCGGTCGAACACATAATTACATCCAAACATTCAACATAAACATCATTTTAAGTTACTTTACCAATTTTCCATGTTGAACGTGGTTGCTAAATGCTGTCGTGTTCACACTAAAAAATGTTGTCATGTCATCAAAATTATTGCATGATAACACAAGAGAGAAAGTACTGAAGGATACACAGTGCAAATTTTTAAGTATTATAAAATTATTAACTTTTATAATATAATTTAAAAAATTATATTAATTGTTTAATTCTATTTTTATACAAACTTAAAAATTCAATAAATTTTCTTTATTTAAATAATTATTTATAAAATATTCTGTTATTAACTTTTTAATTATATATATATATATATATATAAATGAAAACTTTTATATAAGAGAAGAGATCATTTACTCCAATCATAAATAAAATATGTTATTCTTAAAAGAAGAGTTTGATCTTGAATGAGAAAACACTCTATGTTTAACACAAGCAAACCCTGAAAAATTGCATTAATATATCAATTTTAATATGGCAGTTCTAAAAAATATCCATAGTTTTTTTAAATGATAAGACAATTTTATAATTGTCACATTTTGTCTTCAAAATATGGTATTTATAATAGTCATTTAATAAGTATATTCTCTTTTTTAAAATTTTACATTTCCTCCTTTAAATTCTCTTTTTATAGAAAAAATTAAATTTAGAAAGAAATAGACTTTTAGTGTATTATTTTCAAAAAAACTCTCAATGTATTCTCTTGTTGAAACTATCTCAACCATTACTGTTCATCCGAACTCTCGTTGAGGCTCACTCTTAAAAACTCTCACCGTCAATCCTCTTGCAAACACTCACCATGAACCTTCACCATAAGCTAAACCTCAATGTCAACTAAAATCGTCCACCCTCACACTCAACATCAACCTCATCCTGAACCTTCACTGTGAAAGACTCATTGTGAATAGGTTCTCCTTTAATAATCTTCACCAACCTTGCCTTCTTCATATGCGCCGTCGAGAAGAAGAAGAAAAGTAACCTGGTATAAATTTATAATTTTTGTGTAAATTTGCTTTTGGCACAATTTTATATATTTGAAGCCTTATTCCTATCACAATCTTGATTACATTTTTTCGCTATGTATTTTTTTTAACTTATGTATTTCTTTTAACTGATAATTTTTCACACGTTAATTTTTGTTGAAAATTGTTGAGACTTAGATAGTCTACTCCCCACTAGACGGTCTAATAGTAGATTATGCTAGTGTTTAAGTTTCAATGATGATAAAACTTATAAGTAATTCATATGTTTTTGGACGCTTCATATAGAAACAATTTTTTTGATTGATCATTGTGTTTAAGGCTTTTTAAAGTTTTTCTTTATCTTCATCAAATATGAACGTTGACATTTGAATCTTCATAACTTCAGTATTTGCTCAATCTGTCACATTGTTCTTTCTCTTAAATGTGCTAGATGTTGAATAAGGAAACTCTTGTTCTAGTTTTATCTGCACTTTTTGAATCTCATGAAATATTTCTAAATGTTGTATTGATGTGAATGTTAAGGCTTGAAATACTTCTACCTTTAGATATTTTGTTTCTAGTCTTATTCACCATCTCTTACGTGTTAGACGTTCAATAAGGAAATAATTGCTTCTTCATGATCTTCTCATCTTTAAGTTGTATTTGATTTTCAAATACTTTCTCTATTTGTATGAACTATGTACATTGAGCTTTGAATATCTTCAGACTTGGATATTTCCAATCTGCACTATTCATCTTCTTCTTCATGGTAGACGCTCAATATGGAATGTTCTTATATAAGCTTTCAATCTGTTTTACCACGTGCTTGTACTTTGAATAGTCTTTCTTTTTTAATATCTTTACTTTCGTATATCCTTGATATTGTTTGATATTCATTTGTGTAATTCATGCTTGTTAGCTTCAACTCTTTCCTATTAGACGTTGAGAAAGAAAACTTATACTTCCAGCTTTGTGAACATCTTTAAGTCCCCTTAATAGTTTATGGGAACAAAAAGAGTGTCAATGAACAATATAATTTATAATTTAAATCGTAGGTATCATTAAAACAATATCTTTGAATATTTGTGCTAAGATATTTCACAGTTAATTGTGTGTTGAAAAACTTTCCAAGTTTAATATTTATTCAGAACTTTTAAGCGCAATTAATTTTAACTTGTATATTATCTCATTAATTATATTACGAAAAGCCTTTGATATAGAAACAAATCAAACTCTATTTTTCTAAAGCTTTTACAATGATGTACTGTTTAATAAAAAATGTTCTAAAACATCTAATCCATGAATCTTATTTGAAAATAATGATTTTTATAATTAAAAAAATGTTAAATAGGATATGAAAAACATAAATGCAATGTCATAAAATTTTCCAAGTATGTAAATGATTAAGCATGTAATCTTCCCTATTTATTGTGTTCCATTTAACATTTGGAAGATGATTGTATCATTTGATGTGTGTAGTTTCCAGTGTGGATATGATTCTTTTGTACTTGTACATTTGCCTTGTGTTGTGAAAAGGGGTTTTGTCTGATGAGGGTGTTCTTTAACACTTGGATCATTTGATGCTCTGTTGTATGATATTTCATCTAATGTGTGTTCTCTACGAGCTTTGTCTGATATGTCTTTGTTTGACGAGCGCTTTGTCTTATGTGATGCTATTACATCTGATGCTCTTTTCTACACAACAATCTCTATTTTCAATGATTTCTTTAACTATATTATTCATTTCAAGAGTGAACATGAAGATTGGATTGTATGATCACCATGTACATTTTGTCTAACAACCTTTTCTCTTGTTGTATCGTCTAATGAGTCTTGTTCACTTTTTATTTTGTTTTTGTTTGAGCTTGAACTACACATAAATGAGCTTTGTCACATCACAATACACCTTATAATGTTTGTTATCATAAAAAACATATATTGTTTCGTCTATTGACTCAATATAGTTTATTTTAAAAGAGGTTTTATAAAAGATTAAGAACTTCTTGATTAAGTCTTCAATGGTTTTATCTAAAGAAGATACATAAAGAGATCAAGGATGAAGAAAAAAGTATGAATTCAAGAAGAATATACAAGTTATACACGAGAGAAAGTACATATAGTGATGGCAAATTCATGAAGTTCTTCTTGAATCATGTAAGAGATGGTGCGGAAGCCATGGATGTGTGTGTGCAAGATCCTCCTAAGAGCTATGGTGATCTTGAAGGTGCATGGTATGTATGGTAGTTGGGAGGTTCGGCCAGCCCAAGGAAAGGTGAAGGATGTGAAGATTAGAGCCTAGAATCTAGGTAGAAGCAAAGCTTGGCACAAAAATGGCAGCATAACTTTACTCACAATAATCTTGGAAAATACAAGAGATGGCCTTCCTATTTATAAGCTATAGGGCCGTAAAAGCTAAGCTAATGTCTAATGAAATGAAAGCCAAATGAAATGCAAATCACAAAGCACATGGCACATGTGCTCATGACCGGCCAAGCAAGAGAGATTCTAGAATGTTCACTCATTTATGCTTTCTACACTACTCTAATTACTAAGCACCCCTAATGGGCCTCCATGTAACATGTACAAGGCTTTCTCTCTTCCATCCGTGGCTTCATCCAATTGGGCGTGAATGTGTTTAGCCATTGACCTTGTAATAGGGCCTAGACGGTCTAGGTCTCCTCCTAGACGCTCCATGTGTAGCCTTCCCTCTTCACGTCCTAGACGCTCCTTCCTTGAGTCTAGACGCTCATCACGGTCTAGCTTTGGGTCTTGGCTTCCATGGTGGGATGTGCTTGGCCCTCCTCCATCATTCCCTCCCCCTTGGAAAGGATTTGTCCTCAAATCCAGCTCGTCATCGTCATTGGTACCTACAAATGGAGAAAGATCAATTGCATTAAAAGTGTCATGAACTCCATATTCAAGAGGTAGGTCCAATTTATATGCATTGTTATTGACTCGCTTGAGAACTTGAAAGGGTCCATCACCTCGGGGACTTAGTTTGGACTTCCTTTGAGTTGGAAATCTATCTTTGCGAAGATGAAGCCAAACTAAGTCTCCTTCCTAAAAAATTATTTCCTTCTTCACTTTATTGTTGTATTTTGTGTACTTCTCATTTTGTTGTTGTATTTGGAGTTTAATCTTCTCATGCATTTTTTTTACAAAGTCGGCTTTGATTACTCCTTCCTTATGCACAAATTCTTGTGGATTAGGAAGAGGTAACAAATCCATGGGTGTGAGAGGATTAAAACCATATACTACTTCAAAAGGAGAAGCATTAGTAGTCTTGTGAACTACTCGATTGTAAGCAAATTCAATGTGGGGAAGATACTCATCCCAAGATTTATGGTTGCCCTTCATGATAGCCCTAAGCATAGTCCCAAGAGATCTATTGACTACTTCGGTTTGGCCATCCGTTTGAGGATGACAAGAAGTTGAAAATTGTAGTCTTGTTCCAAGTTTGCCCCAAAGAGTTTTCCAAAAGTGGCTTATAAACTTGGGATCTCTATCGGATACTATACTTCTAGGGAGACCATGAAGTCTCACCACTTCTCTAAAGAAGAGTCTAGAAATATTTTGAGCATCATCTACCTTGTGGCAAGGAATAAAATGGGACATTTTGCTAAAACGGTCCACTACCACAAAGATAGAGTCATGGCCTCTTGCAGTCCTAGGAAGTCCTAAAATGAAATCCATGCTAATGTCTTCCCAAGGAGCATTTGCAATCGGCAAAGGGTGTAGAGTCCATGAGGCATTGTTCTAGACTTCGCTTTTAAACATGATATGCATCTAGAACAATGTCTTTGGACATCTTTCCTCATGTGTGGCCAACAAAATTTTGCTTTTAAAAGGTCTAGAGTCTTATCAACTCCAAAATGGCCCATGAGTCCCCCCTCATGTGATTCTTTGACAAGGAGTTTCCTATGTGTTCCTTGGGGAATACAAAGTTTTCCCTCTTTAAAAAGATATCCCTCGGACACATAATAACCTCCTTGCGCTCTATGTAGACATTGGGCATAGATGGATGAGAGTTCTTGATCTTCTTGGTAAAGCTCTCTTATGTGATCAAATCCAAGAATTTGGGCACCCAATTTTGAAAAGAGTGTATGTCGTCTTGAAAGAGCATCGACCACTATATTGGTGCTTCCTTTCTTGTATTTGATTACATAAGGAAATTGTTCAAGAAATTCCATCCATTTAACATGTCTCTTGTTGAGCTTGTGTTGGCCCTTTAAATATTTTAAAGACTCGTGATCACTATGGATGACAAATTCTTTGGACACAAGGTAGTGTTCCCAAGTCTTTAGGGCTCGCACAAGAGCATAGAGCTCTTTTTCATAGGTGGGATAGTTGAGGGTGGCACCATGGAGTTTTTCACTAAAATAAGCAATGGGGTGTCCACCTTGCAACAATACCGCACCTATTCCTACCCCCAATGCATCACACTCTATCTCAAAAGTTTTGGAAAAATTTGGGAGAGATAGAATTGGTGCATTGGTGAGTTGAGCTTTTAGCCTTTGGAAGGCTTGCTCATGCTTTTCATTCCAACAAAATGCAACATCTTTTTTAACAAGCTCATTCAAAGGAGAAGCTAGACTAGAAAAATTAGGCACAAACCTTCTATAGAAGCTAGCTAACCCATGAAAACTTCTTACATCACTTACATTTTGTGGAGTGGGCCACTCGCGGATGGCTTTGATTTTTTCGGGATCGACATGCACCCCCTTTTTGTTTACTATGAAGCCTAAGAAAACTACACTATCTACACAAAAGGTACACTTATCCCTATTTGCAAAAAGACTATTTTTCCTAAGCACTAGAAGAACTTCCCTAAGGTGACTTAGATGGTCTTCTAGGGTTTTACTATACACTAAGATATCATCAAAATAAACTACTACATATTTACCTATACAATCTCTCAAGGTGTGATTCATAAGCCTCATGAATGTACTTGGGGCATTAGTAAGCCCAAAGGGCATCACCAACCACTCATATAATCCAAATTTGGTCTTAAAAGCGGTTTTCCACTCATCACCCTCCTTGATTCGAATTTGGTGATATCCACTTTTAAGGTCAATATTGGAGAATAGAGTTGACCCATGTAATTCATCAAGCCTTGGGATTGGATGCCTATACTTGATGGTGATGTTGTTGATTGCTCGACAATCACAACACATTCGCCATTTTCCATCCTTTTTGGGCACCAACAAGACAGGTACAACACAAGGGCTTAGGCTCTTTTGAACCCAACCCTTCTCCAACAAGTCTTGAACTTGTGATTCTATCTCCTTTGTTTCCTCGGGGTTTGTTCTATAAGCAGGCCTATTTGGTAGGCTTGCCCCCGGAATGAAGTCAATTTGATGTTCTATACCTCTAAGGGGAGGAAGCCCAATGGGACCCTCATTAGAGAATAGATCATCAAATTCACTTAAAAGGTTTTCTATTTGAGGAGGTAAACTCATAAGTTCACTACTTGTGGCAGTGCATGTAAGTGCTCCTTTACAAAAGATAAGGCTTGATTGCTCAACAAGAAGCAAATTTTCAAAAACTTTTTCAAGAGGCTTTTCTTGTTGATCAACCTTGTGGGAAGGAACACACTTCTCGCACGCCTTCCTATCCCTAAGGATTTTCTCTTTTTCTAGCGCTTTTTTTTTTGTTTTCCTCATCCCTCTTATGCTTCATTTGTATTTGGTCTTTCACCACTTGAGAATGTGGTAAAGGACTAAGTACAAACTTTTTATACTTGTGGGTGAAGGAAATCTCGTTAGTGAGACCATCATGCAAGGTTTTCTTATCAAATTGCCATGGTCTCCCTAATAAGATATGACAAGCTTCCATAGGTACTACATCACATAAAACTTTATCTTTGTAGTTCCCTATGGAAAACTTGATTTCCACTTGCTTGTCTACATGTAGTTCCTCATTTTCATTAAGCCATTGAAGTTTGTAAGGTTTTGGGTGAGGAACTACTTGTAGCTTAAGCTTTTCCACCATCCTAGCACTACAACAATTACAACTAGATCCACTATCCACAATGAGGGAACATATATTTTCTAAAACATTGCATCTTGTATGAAATATGTTCTCTCTTTTTGTTTCAATGGATGTGCTAGGGTGATTGTTGAGGGTTCTCCTAATCATAAGCAATTCTCCCTCTAGTGGAGCTACCCTCTCATCCTCTCCCCCTTCCTCTCTCTCACTAGGCTCATCCTCGCCACTAGTGTATTCATCTACACCCTTAAGAAACAAAGTCCTTTGGTTTGGACATTGTGCTTGCACATGCCCTCTACCATAGCACTTGAAACACTTAACATCTATAGCTCAGATGGGTGGGGTGGAGGTTTCTTTGGTGAAAGGTTTGGTAGGTTCTTTTGGTTTTTCTTTTGATGTACTACCCTCCCTTCTAAACTCTTTCTTGGGATAAAAGTTAGAGTAAGGGCTCACCTTTTGACTTGACGTTTTGCGTAAGATTTGTAGCTCAACTTTAATGCAAAGTTGAACCAAGTCATTCAAGTCTTGGTAAGGTAAGAGCTCCACCCTATCTCTTATCTCAAGTGATAGGCCACTAAGGAACCTAGCTATTGTGGTATCCTCCTCTTCTCTAATGGATGCTCTCATCATGTAGAGGTCCATTTTTTGTCTATACTCTTCCACACTCATGTTTTTTTGTTGGAGTCTTTGGAGCTTATCCATCAACTCCCTATGGTAGTAGGAAGGTATGTGTCGGCATCTTAGGGCTCCCCTAAGGTCATTCCAATATGTAATGGGAGGTTCCCTATGAAGACGCCTTTCTCTTTCGAGAGAGGTCCACTAATACATGGCATTCCCTTGGAAGCTAAGGGTGGCTAGGGATACCTTACGTTCTTCACTCACCCTATGGCAAGCAAAGAGTTGTTCTACTTTCATCTCCCAATCTAGGTAGGTTTCTACATTCTCCTTTCCATGGAAGTGAGGTAGATCTACTCTAGTTTCCCTTGGCCCCTCTTGCTCCCTTTGCCTATTCCTTCTAGGGGGTGGTTGGTAATAATCATTAATTCTAAGGCTTCCCTCCCCTAGAGACTCATTACTCCTAGATGCATGAGTATGAGTTTTCTTTGATTTTTGTGATTTTTGGGATTTCTCTTATTGGGCTTTAGCCAATTCATTAATTTTATTCTCATTCTCCAATTGTCTAAAAGAAATCATTTGCACAGCTTGTGAAACTTATTTTAAAAGAGATTTTATAGATTTGACTTCACTTTCAATAGACGTTGGAGAGTGAGGAGGAGAAGACATGGCTAAAGTTTTTGTGTATATAAGTGTTTTACCTTGAGGAAATTTAGGAAAGTCAAAGAAGGTAGTTTTCCAGGTAAGGGAGGTGAGTCACAAAGGACTACTTAAGTACCAAGCCTTTGCCTTAGCCAAAAACTATCACTCAATGTCTTCACACAAAACTTTCTCTTAGTAAACTACTTAGAACACAATTAAGTTGAGAAATCAAAATTTTTTTTCAATGCAAGAAATCAATGTATGCTAACTAATTAACAAAGCTAGACGGTTTTAACAAAACTTAAAACAACCACACATACAAAGCGTTACTAATTAAGCAATAGAGAAACAACTAAAAACAATTAACAATTGCTAATTAAAGAGTTCTACACTAGTCGGCCCTAGGTGAGGCTTCTTGGACACTTGGAGCCCTTGAAGACACACTCACCGTCTAATAACGTAATTAAGAGGTAATTAACACAAACTAAGTTGCAAGGAAATTAAGAAAACTCCCTTTGTTGATCCTGTTTTTGCTAAATGCACTTCCTTGTTGTCTTTGCTTGTTGGCCCTCCAAGTGTTTGTGGTGTTTTCAAGAAAGCTTGATTCTGCCTTGGCTTTGTTTCCCCTTAGAATGAAGGTCTTAATTCTCCAATTCCAGCACCTATCAAAAGACTAGACCTTACCCAAGTCAAGTTTCCATTCAATTAAGCACCAAAGGAGAATAAATTCCAGCACCAAATTAGAGGTCAAAGAACAAAAGCAAGAAACAATTTAATTGAATAAAACAGTACCACCAAAAGAAGTTAGATTATGACAACTAGAAAGAGGTCCAAGAAATATTAAGCAAGCAAATAAAAGGTACTCAAATAAAGGTAGGCACACAAAAGAATTCCTAAGAATGACACTAGAATTAGATTAGAAAATAAAAAACAGCACCACTGGAAAATTGTTGTGGGCCAGAAACGTGTTTTTCCCCAATTTATGCTGAGTTGTGCTTTTTAGATTTGATTCTGAAATTTGATATGCAAGATATTCAAGATCTTAGCTAAAATCTGGCTTTGGAATCACTCAAAACGCATGAACCATTTTTTTTAATAAATTTTTCAATTTCAGTGTTCAGTTACTCCAGCTGTAGCGCCTCAGATTTGCACACTGATTTTAAAATATTTATCATTTTTTTTCTGTTGACTCTTTTGAGATAATTCTTTTTTTTGTCTTTTCTGTAACACTTCAAACTTGCATATTCCAGAGAATCAAAATTTTCCTATGAGTGAAAATATTTTTCTGGAACAAAACAGCCAGCATAGAGAATGTGAAACAGGGGATTCTGGAAAAACTGGAAAAAAAACAGCAAGATACCAAAATTTAAACACAATGGAATTGAGAAAAGGAATTTGTGTAAGATCTAAACACAAATAGGAACTCAAACTAAAATTAAAAAGACACCAAAAGATCAAATGAACAGCAGATTCAAAGCAAAAGCATATACCCAAAATCAAGAAACAATCAAGCCAATCAAAGGACTACTATGAATTGATGACATTGTGGATGAACATGACTTGACAAAACATATATGGATTCAGAAATTAAAGACTCAAAGAGCATAATATGAACCAAATTAAAAGTGCAATAAAGACTCAAAAACCTAAAAGAAAACAGCAACTCAAAGGTGTATGGAATCCTATCACAATTTTCACAAGAATTGTTTAAGATCAATTGAACAAAGTGCACCGGTTGGATCTTCCAAAAAGCACACTAAAACAAATTAAAATGTAAAAAACAGCAAGACAATTATGGAAATAAGATGAACAACACGAAATAAAGAAGAACTAAAAATGAAAAGACCAAGAACAACTCATCTTGAAGAACCTAAGCTCATGATACCAAATGATGGCAAATTCATGAAGTTCTTCTTGAATCATGTAAGAGATGGTGCGGAAGCCATGGATGTGTGTGTGCAAGATCCTCCTAAGAGCTATGGTGATCTTGAAGGTGCATGGTATGTATGGTAGTTGGGAGGTTCGGCCAGCCCAAGGAAAGGTGAAGGATGTGAAGATTAGAGCCTAGAATCTAGGTAGAAGCAAAGCTTGGCACAAAAATGGCAGCATAACTTTACTCACAATAATCTTGGAAAATACAAGAGATGGCCTTCCTATTTATAAGCTATAGGGCCATAAAAGCTAAGCTAATGTCTAATGAAATGAAAGCCAAATGAAATGCAAATCACAAAGCACATGGCACATGTGCTCATGACCGGCCAAGCAAGAGAGATTCTAGAATGTTCACTCATTTATGCTTTCTACACTACTCTAATTACTAAGCACCCCTAATGGGCCTCCATGTAACATGTACAAGGCTTTCTCTCTTCCATCCGTGGCTTCATCCAATTGGGCGTGAATGTGTTTAGCCATTGACCTTGTAATAGGGCCTAGACGGTCTAGCTCTCCTCCTAGACGCTCCATGTGTAGCCTTCCCTCTTCACGTCCTAGACGCTCCTTCCTTGAGTCTAGACGCTCATCACGGTCTAGCTTTGGGTCTTGGCTTCCATGGTGGGATGTGCTTGGCCCTCCTCCATCATATAGTCTTATAGTCTTATTAGCTATTGAGCATTTATCTTATGGGTTATGTGTAAATGATGAACATAATTTTACCCATACTTTAAAGCTTTAATAATAAATTTCTTGGAGTGTGATTATGAATGAACCCTCTATTTTAATTAAGATTCATCTAATTAGGTTTATTTGGGCTAAACTTTTATTTATACTTCTTATTTTTTTAATCACGGTAGATGGTCTAATATTTCTCATAGTAGATGGTCTGACTAGACAGTCTAGTGGTTACATGAAATAGACAATCTAATGACACATCTTCCAAGGATTAACTGAAGAAAAAACCTCAAAAACGTCAAATGTAATGAAGACGAATGTGTAGAAAGAGTTTGACGCAAATAACATAGACTAGACGGTCTGGTAAACTGTCTGAAGGAAGTGTCTACTATAGGAAAAAATGACTCCAGAAGGGACGGGGTTTGAATGGAGCCTAGACTCAATTAGCACCGATAAAGAACACAAATGCACTAAGTCAAATATGAAAACAAAGAACACAACAAAGCATTTTTTTTATGCTGGTTCACCCTAGACCTTGGGCTATGTCTAGTTCTCTCTCAAGCACACTACATAAGAGGTTCCACTAATCAAACACTAATTACAATGAGTACAAAAACCTCTCTAGGATATAATGAGTACACAAATCTCTTTAGGTTATATGAGTACATAAAACTCTCTAGGTTATACGAGTACACAAACCTCTATAGGTTATACGAGTACATAACCCTCTCCAGATTATAACAATCTTAATCTCTCCTTAAGACTAAGATATCTCAAGATACAAGAAAAACACTCTCAAAGTGTGCACATTGAAGCTCACTGGTTATAATATGAAGAATCACAAAGTTTAAACACACAACCAAAAAGACTAGACGCTATAAAAAGTAGGTATGAAACTTCTCGTGTATTGAATCTTTCTGTACAATGTTATTCATTGTTGTTCTCTTCATCTTTTAATCCATTGTAAAGCTTTATCAAGAAGATCGTTTGAAGCTCGAAACAACAATACTTGATGTTGCACAAATTTCACTTTGCATCTTCATCATTTTTCAATAGACATTCTAAAAGGAAACAACTAATTTTATATATATTTTGTGTTTTTCAATATTAATATGCTTAATGAAACCTTCTAACATATTCATAATATTTTGTAATAAAAGCAAATCAATCATAATTAAATAGAATCACAAATTAGAGAACCTTCTATTTTGAAAATTTGTTTGAATGTTGCATTTGAAAATCTTTCCAAACTTCTATAATTTTAAAATTGAAACATATATTTGATTTAAATAATTAAAAAAGATTGATATGAATTTTGTAAATGTTTAATAATCATTTAAGAGTTTGAAATCTTCTGCAAAAGAAAATAATTATATTTAGAAAGATATAACTAAATAGACTGTGTAGCGTAAAAACAAAAGCAAGGGTTTTTAACACATTTAAGACTTCAAGACTGTCTAACACATTGAGCATTGAGACCGTCTAACACGTTGAGCACTGTGAGATCGTCTAATGAGTTTAACATTACAAGACTATCTAATAGGTTTAACACTTGTGACATCATCTAACACATTTAGTATAGAGGGATCTAACACATTTAACATTGTGAGATTGTCTAACATGTTAATACTATAGACCGTCTAACATATTTAACTTAAAAATGGCACATGAAAATTAACTATGTTAGAATCCTTTACAAATCTTATAGTTTTTGTTATTTCAAAATCTCATAAACTTACTCATCCTTGTAAGATCGTCTAGTGGGGTACTGAACTGTCTAGTGTCTTAACAATCTTCCCCTTTTTTATGATGACAAGAACTATAAGTTTTAATAAGACCATAAAAGCACTAAAAAGAATATAAGAGATCATCAAAATGTTTCATAACAAGAAATGATCACTCCTATGAAGGGGGTTGATGTGGCTGATGTGAACGGGGTTATCTCAAGTTGATTTAGGATATCAGTTAAGGAGTTATGTATTTGGGTAGAAAAATATGAAACATGATTTTGAAGCCTTTAAGAGTGAAGTTCCTACATATTTGTTAAATGCTAGCAATCACCTTCTCTTTCTTTTTGAAATTTTTCTTCCATCTCTCTGAGACATTGTTGGAAAATTTTTCATTCAGAGTGCAAAGCTTGTTGAATCAACTATTGAACAAAGTGTTTGGATTGGAACAAAAGTAACAGGTGAAGGCATCAATTCCAAATGTTGAAAAACCTCCTCAGAAACGTCTTCATATGACTATGATGAAGCATTCAAAATAATGCCAATAGCTTCATGTGCTGCTATTATGATTGCGTCTAGATAAGTTTTTTCTTGAAAAACAAATTCTTCAGTATCTTTGTGCCAACCTATAACGAATTTGTATTGAACTAAACTTTAAGCACAACTAACTTCAAACGAAGTTGGGTAAATGTGACCTATGTGTCTTTCTTCAAAGAGAAAAAGGGCATCCATAGGGTTTAGGATTTTTGTAAGAAGATGAAAGAGTCGCACAGAAAAATTTACAGTTTTTTCTCAAAGTTGATGGTAAAAGGATTTTAGGTCAAACTAGGTATAGATATTGCTAAGCTGAAAACAGTAACATTGCAATGGTAAAAAAAATTAAATTGCAGGTCAAATTTTATTTTGAAAATGAAATAAAATTCAATTAAAGCATAATGAAACACACAAGATTTCCTAAAGCATCTAATGCATATAATTTTATACTGTCTCATACACCCGAGTCTTAAATCATTTAATGCACATAAGTTCTAAACCTTCTATATGAATATAAATGAAACTTAGACCATCTAATGGATGTACTCACTTAGACCGTCTATATTACACATAAACAATGAGACCATATACAACAAAAACAAATTCAGCTAATAAATAAAAGATTTGAATATTTATCTTGTAGATGGTGTAAAATAGACCATCGAAACTATAATTTCTTGTTAGTAGAATCTAAATGTCCATATTTGTTAGACCAACTTCAACATTTTTTTCCAATTTGTTCTCATGAGTCTCACACATTTCTTCTTTTGTTTCTCTACCTTGTCAGATCATCTGACATGTTAATACTGTAGACAGTCTAACATTTTTACTTAAAAATTGCATATGAAAATCAACTTTGTTAGAATCCTTTACACATCTTATAGTGTTTTTATTATCAAAATCCCATACGCTCACTTATCCTCATAAAACCATCTAGTGGGTATTGGATCTTCTAGAGGATATTAAAACCATTTAGCATTTTAACATCTATAGCTGCAAGTGGGTTGATAAAGCAAAAGTTCAAGTTGTTTCTCTGAATTGAAATGGGAAATGAAATCTAAGTAGAAAAATAAGACAATAAAATCTACAAAATTTTAGAAACACAACTTCGAGAAAATCATCTACAAAAATATGAAGGAATAGAGTTCGCAAGTATTCTAGAAAGTTTGAAACTGAAAAATTGGGAACAATATCTGAGACATAATGTATTTCCAAGATCTTTGGAGTAAAGAAATCTATAAAAAGATTTAAGATTCAAGGAGAACAAATCAAGTCTTCATAGTAGAACACATTCGAAAATCTAAACATCAATGTTTTCTTAGTTTTCTTTTCTGCTTGATTAGAATTCTTCTATTTTGCCTTCGTTTGGAAGACTAAACTCTTTCGGGTTGATTATCTTGTGGTTTCGCAATGAGCTCTAAGGGTTTTTAGGTTGACACTCTTATGGTGTACATTCCATGTGTACCTAACTACACAATCCATGTGTGCCACTTTGTGTGTCACACTATAACCAATTAACATTGTTCATGTCAATTTATCAGAATGGACCAATATGGATACTTTCTAAAAAAACTTAAGGACAAAATTAATTTTTTTTAAAACCACTAGAACAAATTGACTATTTTCCCTTAATGTAGGGAATAAAAAGGTAATTAAGCCTATTTTCTATGAGTCTATATTTTATAAGTTACATGAAAAGACAAACCAATATAACATAATGATAAGTGTCATAATTTAGTGAAATTTCATGTAAAAAGTTAGGAACTTATGGAATTTAATTGTTAATTAATTTGTGACTCAAACCTAATTTGAGAAGTTTGGACATGAATAATATATTTTTGAATCTAGAGATTAATGAAGCCATTTGATACCAACTTTGTGTTAATTTCAAGAAATTAAGTAAAAATGGAGCAGAGGGCTAGAGGATGAATAAATAAGGTTTAGAAGATAGAAAACAAGGAGTTGGATATCCAAGAATCTCGCTCAAGCAAGCCAGTCTCACCTAGTAGAGATTGGTCCAGAGGCAAATCTTGTCCTAATGCCAAACTCGCTCAAGTTTGCTCAACTGCTAAGATCTAACCCAAATCTCGCTCAAGGCTTGCTCAAACAAGAATGCTCCAGAGACCAAGCTTTGTTCTAGTGCCAAGCTCGCCCAAGCACTAAGGTTCACCCAGGTCTCGCCCAAGCAAGAATGCTCTAGAGATAAGGGGTTTGAATTAGAGATCTCGCTTAAGTAAGATATGGCTAGCTTGAGCAAGATGTCACTTACCCAAAGCCCAAAAAAAAGGTTAAATATGAAGAAGGAGAGGATAGGAGTAGTCTTAGAGAAACCCTAGCAGCCATACTTGAAGGAGAAAGGCTCTCAACTCTCTTCTCTTGATTTCCATCATCTTTTGAAGCGTGTAATGACTACCATGAGTAACTAATTTCCTTCCTTTTGGATTGAATGTGATCCTTGTAAACTCTTATGTATTTTGGTAATATTTATATATGATTTTCTATTCCTATTTGATATTGGTTTTGATTTATCAAATGCTTTATAACATCTTTTCTTTATGCTAAGAAGTCTGCTAAATAATTGAGGAATCAATGTTTAGAGATTATCATAATAATTTTATAATTGAGGAATCAATGTGAAGGAATTTTTATGTTGCATCAATATCAAGTAATTCAGAATATTGTATATTTTTATGTATCCAAAATATAGACGAATGAGAAAGATTAACTTCAATCCCAATCTTATTAAGTGAACTCTTATAACCATTTGCTTTGTTTTTATATATTTTACAAGCAAAAATTCTTCAAACAATGTTAGTATATCTTGAATCAATTTATTTTACATATTGAGATATTTATTGAGTGTTACAAAGTAAAATTTTAAGGAAATTGTTCCTTGTGGGTTGGACATCCGTCTTTTTAGACAAAATATTACATTTGACTTGGTACACTTGCTAAAAGAGTCAACACATACATAATATTGAAGATTACACTGAGCAAATGTATCATGATGTGGTTCTTGAACTTGCTGTTGAACCAAGTGGTGTTCAAGCTTTGAAGAATCCAAACCCTTTGAAGGATGTTGAAGCCTCTGTTGTGCTTGTTGTTGCTGTGCTGGTTTAGCTTAGTTCAGGGGTAGTTTGGATGTTGTAATCCACCCTTTGATTAAATCTAAAGCATATGCATTCTCAATCTTTGTGAAAGTAAAATGTTTTCAAACTAAGTTAAAACAACGATTGTTTTGTCGAAACAACCGATTGAAAACTGTTTTTAAAATGGTTGAACTGTTAAGAACCAAAACAACCGATTGATTCGAGGAAACAACCGATTGTTTGTTTTGGGACCATAATAGAAAATCTGTTTTATCTTTGACTGAGCTTTAAATGTTTTAACTGCTTACGCTCCAGTCGTTAAATGCTTTGACCAATCTTTTAATGCAATTTAAGAGTTTGTTAAGATTTGATAACAAACTACATCTTTGAATATATTCAGAAAAACATATTTGACAATTTATCTTTGACAAGTTTTTTCTAAGAGTTTTTGAGTTTTTCAAATAGCTGAAAATTGCTAAGAGTTTGTGATTGATCAAAGTGTATGGAATAGGATTCTGCTTGTATTGATTTCAGATTATCTTCTGTAACAAGTGTAATCCTTGTACTCTGTTAAACAAGTTTCGTTTCTGTGTTTGCTGAGATTGGTTGTGTGTTCTTGAGAGGATCAAGATCAGCAATCTTAGTGTTGGTGTGTTGGCCAAGGAGAGTGTGTTTCTTGAGGTGTTCAAGGTCATTCTCTTGGTTGTTGTGTAAGTGATCAAGGTGTGATTGCTTAGTGGATTTCCTCAGGGTTTCTGAGAAGACTGGATGTAGCTCTGGGTTTGGAGTGAACCAGTATAAACAACTGTGTACAATCTCTCTATCCCTATCTCTTTAAATTCAGTTTTGTTATTTGATAACTGGTATAAACAACCGATTGTTTCGGTAAAACAACCGATTGTTTTTCCAGTATTGTGCTTTTGCTTTATGTTTTGGAAAAACTAATTTCTTAATCAAGGTTTTCTTGAAGTATTTTCATTCTAAGCTCAAAAGTTTCTGAAAATCTTCCTTAAACAATTCACCCCTCCTCTCGTTTAAGACCATATATTCTAACACTTGCAACATGAAATAATGAAAACCACAATGAAGAAGAAAGCTTGAGACGATCTACCAGAATCAAAAGAACTTCAGCCTTCTTGAAAGATTATCACCATCATCTTATGTTATTTCCACATTATGAATAATCAAAGGAAACCAACAAGGTTAGATATCCTATTAATTCAATGATTTTTTTATAATAACTCATCAGACAAACAACTAAAATATACATTTTCGATTTCATCTCAAGCTGAGCTACAATGTTAAGAAGAAGCCAAACAACATTCTGAATGGAGAGAAGCTATGAAGGTAGATATCAAAGCTCTTGAAGCCAACAAAACCTAGGAAATTAGTGATCTTCTTCGAGAGAAAACACCCATTGGTTGCAAATGAGTCCACTGAATTAAGGACTATAAAGCAAGGTTAGTAGCAAAAGGCTATACACAACGTAAAGGGACTGATTACATAAAAAAATATTCACTAGTGGCTAGACTCACTACTATCTGCACCATATCAAGGATTGCCATCTTGAGCTGCTAGACATTGATAATGCATTCCTATATGGTGATCTCGATGAAGAAGTTTAGATGATCTTACCTCCTTATATAGATTTTACAAAAAAAACAAGTTTGTTGTCTAACTAAATCTCTATATAGCTTAACACAGACAATAAAACAATGGTATGAGAAACTTACTTCAGTTCTTCAAACCATTAACTTCATTCAATCAAAGATTGGCAATTCTCTTTTTATCAAAGACTGAAATTTCATTCATATTGTTCTTATTTATGTAGACTATATATTGATTACTAGAGATGATATAAAAGACATTGAAACTAGCAAAACTACATTGAATTAAACTTTTAAAATACACGATTTGGGTGGTCTAAAATATTTTCTGGAATTAGAGATCTCTAGAACTCGCGAAGGCATACTCATTTGTTGAAAAAAAAAATGCTCTTGATGTCTTAGCTGATGCAGGATGTTGAATGTAAAACCTGTTACCACACCCATGGCCAAGAAAAATGATAATCTATTTGATTAAAATATGATCATACATGATGTTTCTTCATATTGGAAAACTATTGGAAGGCTCTTGTATTTGGTTAATGTCATACCAGATATTTGTTTTTCCGTTCAATTCCTTAGTCAAATTGTTCAAGATCCATAAAGACATCATCATCAAGCAGTCCAACATATTCTCATATACATAAATCTTCACCTTTGCAAGGTATATTCTATCATAAGAATGTTGTCATTCAAATAAAAGCCTTCAGTGATTATGGTTGGGCTTCTATGATACTCAATATGCTAGGCATATAGTACAACAACAGTTTTCATGAAAGAAGTAAACACATTGACATTGATTGTCATGTGCTTAGAGAGAAAATTCAGCAAGGCTTATTTCATCTCCTTCACATTAGCAATGCAAATCAACCAACAAATATCGTTACTAAGCCTCTCAATCGTGAAGTGTTTTATAGATTCTCTCCAAGCCAGGTGTGTTAAATATACACGCACCAACTTGAGGGAGAAATTAAAAGTTTTATTTTTATTAGACATCTACTTTGGGCCAACCCATTTCCTTTTCGTTCATTTTTTCCTCTCTGTGTATATAAGCCTCTGCTTATTTCAATTGTATAGATGCAAACATATAGATAAATAATAATACTTGTTTTTCCTTCCCTTCTTTACTCTATTTCTTCTTCATTCCTTTTTTCTTTTCTTTACCTCTGTTCCGATGGAAATCCTCATAGTTCAGATGTGTTGAACAAGATACTTTGATGTCTCCAAATCCAAGTGGAAAGCTTGAAGACCTTGTTGTTGTGTGTGTGTGTGTCTAGTTGTTTGGAACTTGTTAATTCACTCCTTAAGATGATTCAAACTCAATTGAATCTTTAACATTTTGAAAAGATGAGTTTCTAAAAGGAAGTGAAATTTCAACAGGTTGAAATTTTGAATCAATAGGTTGAAATTTTGAATCAACAAGTTGTTTAACTCTTAGTGGATTTTAAACGGATTTGGAAAAGCTTTACCTTTGCCTTTGCTTTCAAACAAAACTCAATCGGTTATTTCGATAAATCAACCGATTGTTTTTTTGAAAACCTTAACAAAATTTTGTTAAGTGGTTTTTCTGTTTTAAATGATTCCAACAACTTTTGGTTTTTTGTTATAACTGTTTTAACCATTTGATTGAAAGATGAAAAGGTGGTTTTACACTCCTATGCAAAAAAACAAAGTGAGAGAGATCAATTAAAAACAGTTTTCAAAGAGCTTTTGGATCATCTCAAGTGTGGAATAGGATTGGGTCTTGTATTATGAACTTTGATCTTGTGATTTACCCAGGTGTATTCTATTCCCTTCTTTCTTGATAATTGTATTTTTGTACTGGTGGCGCCAAGAAGTGTTGTGTGTTCTTGAGGGGATCAAGATCAACATTCTTAGTGTGATTTTTGCCAAGGAGTGATGTGTGTTCTTAAGGGGTTCAAGATCATCACTCTTGATGTGTGTAGCTTGTAATCTAGGGTTGATTACATAGTGAAGTCTAAACATTCTGTGTTAATCTCTGTATCCTTACACTCTTTAAATTGCTTTAACTTTGTTTTTATAAAGTGCTGATAAAAACAACTGACTGTTTCGTAAAAACAACCGGTTGATTTTCTACATCAAGCTTAAAAACAGTTTTATATTTGCCTGGATAGATTTTCCATTGATTAATTCTTCATAGCCTTTCACTCTACCTTCAATACTTGCGAAAATATTTCAAAAACAATTCACTCCCTTCTTGTTTTAGCCCTATAATTCTAACAATTGGCATCAAGAGCAAGGTTCTTGAAAGTCATTCAAGTTTCGATCATAACCCTTTTTTTAAATGGTTGAAAAATTACCCTTTGGGGAGGGTGATTCAATAAACAGGCCACCTCTGTTTTGTGGACTGAATTATGAATTATGGAAGGTTAGAATGAAAATCTTTGTTGAATCAATTGACATAGGAATTTGAGATGTTATTGTAAATGGCCCTTTTGTTCCTAAAATTGAAAAAGATGATGTTTTCATTGAGAAACCTTAGTCCTAATGGACTGAGAGTGAAACTAAAAAGGCTCAATATGATTACATTGCTAAAAATATCATATCTTTTGTCTTAAATTCCAATGAGTTTTTCAGGGTCTCAAAATGTGCTTTTGCAAAGGAGATGTTGGACATCCTTGAAGTTATCCATGAAGGCACAATTGATGTGAAGAACAACAAGGACAAAAAGCAACCATCAAACAGGTACAACACCGAGATTGTTAATGAATTTAATTCTTCAAACTGCACTTGTTTAAGATGTGGTAAACAAGGACACATCAAGGTTGAATGTCCAAGCAATGTGAGCTAAGAGAAAGGGGGTTACAAGAAGTATAAGAATAAAGGCAAATCAAGAAGAGCATACAATGATGATTCATCTTCAAGTTCTTTATCAAAGGATGATGAGGAAGCCAATCTTTTTTTCATGGCAAAAGAAGAATTTGAATCAAGCAATGTAAGCTTAAGCTCTTCCATATATGTCGAAAATTATAGTCAACTTCTTGAGGCCATCAAAAAGACTCATGAAGAAGCTAATAGGTTGGCCCTTTTGAACAACCGGTTGAAAGGTTTAAAAAAATGGTTGGAAAATCGAGTCAAGACTTTGGAAGAAGAGTTGAACCATTCAAAAACTGATTTTCAAACTTTGGAAATGATTTACAAAAACTCTTCTTGCAAGTGTGATTCTAGCTTTTGTGAAAATTGTGAATCACTTGAAAAGAAAGTCCACTACCTTTTAAAAATTGTGGACAAGTTTTCCAAAGGCCAATCCAATCATGAATCTGTTCTTGCTTCTCAAAAATGTGTTTTTGGCAAGGCTGGGTTGGGGCTTAATCCAAATAGCAAGAACAGATCTGTTTCAAAACCCTTTTCAAGTTTCTTTGAAAAACAACCTATTGTTTTGTCGAAACAACCGGTTAAAATTTGCTTTTATTGCATGAAAAAGGATTATACTGTTAGATTTTGCAGAGTAATAAGGTTTTCTGTTCCTAAAGGTATTTTGAAATGGGTTCCTAAGGTTTCTAAGGCTCCTACTAACATCATTGGACCCAAATTCTTAAGGGGACCAAATCTTGCTTCTTAATCTTTTTTTGTAGGTATCCTTGACAGCCAAGAATCACTTTTGGGCTTGAAGAATGACTGCTAAAGGGAAGAACATCAAGATCAAAGTCAATCTTTGTACCTACACTTTTCAATTGTATATGTCTTGCAGGGTTCTTTAAATGTCAAGAGACATCCTTGGCACATGCATAGTGGTTGGGCAAAAGAGAAACTTCAAGAATAAAGAGAGTATGTGTGTTTTCATTTCTCAATTTGTGTAAGTGTGCCTTGTGACCATATGAACATCTCAAAGTATTCTTTTTGGGTGAATCTATTGGGGTTTCCTCTGCAAAGGTATGAACAAATTGCATACTGCATTCTCATCAATTAAAAAGGTAATTTTTGGTTATGAAAAATGTTCTTTTTGCTGTCACAATAAAACAACCGATTATTTTTTTGAAACAATCGATTGTTTTTCCTCTGGCACCTCTATATAATGTTGTCAAGTTTTCTTATGCGTGATTGAACCTATTTCTCTTTTTCAAATCTTGCTTTTGGACAAACATACATTGAGTGTGCCTCAAAATCTGATAATAAAATATTATTTCCACTTGTTTTCTTGAAAGCTCTATATCCTTTTCTATTCTTGAAATGTCAACATTGTTTGTCCTGTTGGACTACAGTATTATCATTCTGATTTATGCTTTGTACAATCCTTTTCATTGTCTATTTGTGAGAACAAATAGGGGGAGAAGTTTATGCTTGATTTGGTTGTATAGGTAGCTTTAAAACTGATGCATTATGTTGTTGCTGCTCTGCACTTAAAAGCACTTGAATACTTCATTTTTTTTATGGTTTTTCTACTAATGGTGTATATGAAGAAAACTAGTTTGTGTGTGTCTTGTTATCTTGCTGCTATACTTGCTCTGTATATGCATCAATTCTGTGTTGCAGGACCTTTCTAGTTCAGGTGCTATGATGAAGACTAATTAAAGTGATGTTTATTAGTATGGTTCAAAAGCACACACCTTACTCAAATTGTTGACAAGTCAAAGTTACATATGTAAAGTAAGTTGTATATGTTCATCCTATGCTTTTGGCTTCATAAGACCAAATGAACTCCTAAACATGTTGAGATAATTCAAAGGTATGAATGTATTCATTATGCATTTCCCATCACTTTGAAAGATAATTTGTTTTGAAAAATAACATTTTCTTGTTATCTCAGAAAAAACAACCAATTGTTTTACCTCTGGCACATTTGAATAAAGTTGTTATGAATTCCTATGCATGATTACAAATGTTTCTTTTCTTTCAAAACCCATTATGGGTCAAATATGCATTCTTTCTGCCTCTAAATTAGATAGCAAAGGGATATGTTCTTTATTTTCCTTGAAATTCAAAACTTTCTATGTATGGCAATCACATTGGTGATCATTGGTGAATGAATATTTGTATATGTGATTTAGATTGTGAGACCAACTTGAAGATAAACTTTTTTTAAGTACTCCATTGTTGGGAACTGCTGGATGAAGAAAAGATAGGGGCAGAAACTGTGGTCTCCCTATTGAAAGTTTTGGGGTCTATAGTACTTTAATTTTGCTGTTGTCATAGCTTTGATACACCATAGATTTTTGCTACAATTCTGATATGTTATCACATGTTTGTTGTTGCAATGGTGCTCCTACACACACTGATATTCTGGTTTTTCTTAATTCTGTTTTTACCCCTTCTTCTATTCTATTTGTGAAGAAAAATAGGGGGAGAATTACATGGTTTGTATGCTGCTAAGTATCTGCTACATATCTTCTTTAAAACTGGGTTTATATGATTTAGTTAGTTGCTGCATAACTCTGATTTTTGTAACTTGTTTTCCCTAGTTTTCACAATGATTTTGTTGGTTTTCCTTATGAGAATCACCTAGTGAAAATTGGTTCTGTGGTGCTAATGATACATGGATATGATTACTTCTGGTACATGCATATATTATGTTTTGCAGGTACTAACAAATTCAAACAGAACATCACAAGCACATCACAAGCAAACCAAGGATTTGTCTTCATCAAATAGGGGGAGATTGTTGAACAAGATGCTTTCATGTCTCCAAATCCAAATGGAAAGCTTGAAGAGCTTGTTGTTGTGTGTGTGTGTCTAGTTGTTTGGAACTTGTTAATTCACTCCTTATGATGATCCAAGATCAATTGAATGTTTAACATTTTGAAAAGATGGGTTTTCTAAAAGGAAGTGAAATTTCAACAAGTTGAAATTTCGAATCAACAGGTTTGACACTTAGTGGATTTTGTTCCTGCCGGTTGACTCCCTTTGCCGGTTGACTCTGACAGCTGCTTTGGCCCTTCGATCTTGCCTGAGAATCGTGCCTTCTTGATCAAGAGATCTCTCACCTGCAAAGACAAAAGGGGCGCCCTAGCGGTCGTTTGCACTCTGATGCTCAAGTCAGTATTAGGGCAAAGAAACACCAAGTGTGTATTAGCTTCAGTCTTAGAAACTGCGTACCTTACTAGGGTTCTTGGCACCCTTTATATAGGCTGAAACTAGGGTTTACCTTTGTGATGTTACCCTTATCTAGGGTTTCTTGGAAAATGTCCCTACGCTGCTATTTAGGTAATCTTAGCGTATCTGGCACATGGAACCTTCCTTAACTGGAGTGCAACGAATAACTAGAGTGGCCGAGGACTAGTCGGGACACAAGCCCCCCAGTCTCGAACTGTAACTTGTTTCAGTGAAAGACTACGTGATCACGCTGGGCGACCTACATGGTACTGGGTAACGGGCATGAATAGTACACCGAAGTGACATCTCATCATTCTTCGTTAATCAACGTACACGTGTCAAGATCGATGGTTGGGACTTTTTGGCGCTCGAACTTCTTCGTGCATTATTTAAACACTTTAACCCTTACGCTCCCATCACTGTTTCATTACTTTCACTTACGTGAACCTTCACTTAGCATTCTGCAAAAAAACGCTCTCTTATCTTTCTTCCAAAACTCAAACCCTCGAACCTCAACACTAAAAAGGTATGATTTTTATTTCCCGATCACTTTGCCATTTGTGATTTCGATGCTTGTAACATGTTTATAACTTCCTGGGACTGTTTATGATTTTTGCATTTCTCTGTGCGTTCGTTCCTACTGTTCGCGAGTCTCTGTTTTTTTGGTTTTCTCTGGTTTCGTCAAATTACGCCACCTCCTCCTCTAAAGTTTCTTTTTTTCCTTTCCATTTTACCTTTCTTATCCAAGATGACTAAACGAGTACCTGAACCAGCTTCTCCTTCAGACTCCCATTCGACTTCGACTCCATCCCATGTTCCAACCTCTTCGCCAGTTCCCCATCCTTCTGCCTCGTTCTATAGGTCCCTGTACTGCTGGGCTCCAGCGGATCTTCTAGGGGAAACATCCACCTTTACCTCCCTTGAGAGCATAGCGACCTATAGGAAAAAAACAAACTTGCCACCCGTCGCGCATTTTTGGGAAAGACCACGATAAGTTTGTGCAGGTAGTGGCTTGCTGCGAGGGTGAGCCTGTGTGTGCTGATGAAGCCTCTGATCCAGAAGGCCCCTTCTGCTTCATCTATTTGACCATCTTTCGAAGACTCGGGCTTCGATTACCACTCACTCCCTTTGAGCGCACGCTCCTAACCGAGGTGAACGTTGCCCCCGCCCAACTGCATCCCAACAGTTGGACATTTGTGAGGGCTTTTGCCATTCTTTGCTAGAGCCTCAGCCTTACGCCATCTGTAGACACTTTCTTTTATTTCTTCGAAGTTAAAGACCCTAGGAAGAAGTTGTGGGTCAGCTTTAACGGGGTGGCTGGGAGGGTGCTCTTAACGCTCCGCCAAAAATCATACAAGGGATTCAAAAAGAATTTCTTCAAAATCAGGAGCAATCGGAAGGACCCCTCCCTTCTAGAAGGGTTTCCCTTGTACTAGATAGAGAAACCCATTCTTTAGAGGGCCCGAACTCTTGAGGACCTTGCCCCTCAAGAGCGAGGGGTATGCGAGCTCTTCTCTGGACTCCCTGCTCCTTTCAGCACTCTAGAGCTACTTAAACATGAGTTTAGCCCAAAAAGTCTTAAGACATATATCGGTATTTTCTCATTCCCATACTTCTTGTTCCATTTCATTTTTGCTTGCATATTCATCTGGTTTAGTATCTCATGTGTTAACTTGTTGCTTTCATGTAGATATGGGCTTCAACAAAGACAAAAAGAAGAAGTTGGCCGACCTGCTGGCCAAGCGAAGGGCGGCTGCTGCCGGGGAGGGCATGTCAACGCCCATAGCCCCCTCAACCTCAGCTACCCCTGCTCCCCAACCTATCGATCCAGCCCCTGCCGTTGGTGGGCAAAGAGGGGTGGTGGCTGTCGAGACCGATGATGAGGACACATGCATCGATCTCGTCTTCAAATGACAAAGGGTGGGCGAGAGTGCGGCGCCCTCTGCTTCTACATCCGGTGGGACTCCAGCCTTCATAGACCATCCCCCGAGCGCCTCCTCCCCACTCCAACTTGTTGTTCATGACAGTGGGGGAGAGAGTGCCCTCGAGGGCCAAGAGATGCCTTCTACCTCCCAACTTTTCGTGCTGTTCCAATGAATATTCAACCGCTTTCAGGACAAGGAGGTGGTGGAGAGCTTGAGCGGCAATCTCTCCCAAGATCGCATTGTTAACGGCCTCGGGGACTTCCTGATTGCCTCTAACTTGGCGCTGAGTAGGGCCCAAGAGGCGGAGGAACTTAAGGCCAAAGTGGCGAAGCTGGAGGAGGAGATGTCCCTTAACACCAAGACCTTTGCCAACTGTGAAACCGCAATGTACGTGGAGATGGCAAGCCTTTGCAAAACTGAGAAGGACCCCAAGAAAGCTCTTCAAGATAAGAGCCAAGAGGCGGTCTAACTAGAAGCGAAGATCTTGCCCCTTTGCACCAACGTGATTGAGCTGGAAGATGGTCAGGCTGGAGGAGAGAGCGCGAGGCCTTGCTAGGGCAAGTCGAGGGGGAGCTGGGTGAGAAGGTTGAATCCTTCAGAAAGATAGAGGAGGAGCTCACAAATGATGTCGTTGACGCTTACGGTGAGGGGTTTCAAGACGTCATTGCTTAGTTTGTCTGCGTGCATCCTGAGGTGGATCTTACCCCTTTTGGTGAGTCAAAGTGCGTCGTCGATGGGCAACTTGTACTGAGAGAGTAACTATCTATAACTCTGTTTTTTTTAGGAACAATATGTCCTTTGTGCATAAATATTTATCTTTTCTTTAATCTCTTGTCTTAGCCGCTGCACTTCTCTGCCTTTGCTTGTACTGATTTCAAATAACAGCGCTTTCGACCTAGGTTCGTCCTTTAGGTAGCACGTTTTGACCTCGTATGCCTTATCTTGTGTGCATGACTCCCTTAACTGGACCAAACTTCGTTCGAGGGTAAACCCCTTTTGCTGTTTTTTGATCTTCCCCTTGCGAAGCAGGGCGACTTTGTTAATCTCGTCCCTACCTTCCTTGGATCGACGGGAATACCATGCTCGCAATACTGGTGAACTACACCGTTTTTCACTTCAGCTTACAAATAGGGAGAAATGAACCCTCCCGATCTTGATCCTGCATCACGAAGGTAAGGGTGGATTTAACTGGTGAGCCATGTTGTTCAACCCTAAAGTTACTACGCAAGAGAGAGGTTCCTAAAGGAATCATGCTTCTCCCGTCTTGGTGTCTCTAACTTGGGTGAACGGCTCTTACCGACTTCGTCCTTGCTGTACAAAGTCAAGGGGTAGGCCTGAATAACTGGTCGCGACCTTGCTTGTAAAAATTCAAGGGACAATCCTTCAACGTTTGAACCATACTATTCCCAGCTTTGGTAAACTTGCGTAAGAGGGAGATTCATGATTGAACCATACTATTCCCATCCTAGGCGCATTACTTCAAGGGGGAGGTTCATTTCACTGGTGAACCATACTATTCTTCGCCTTGGTGAACTTACACGAGAGGGGCTTACTGGGAAAACCAAACTACCTCTACTCTTCGCGTATCACTTCAAGGGAGAGGTTCATTTAACTTCGGAACCATACTATTCTCGGCCTTGGTGAACTCACACAAGAGGGAGGTTCAGTGAGGAACCATACTACTTCCGCTCTTGGCTTAATCACTACAAGGGAGAGGTTCATTAACTGCAATGCACATTTCTTAACTGAATAACTTGAATTTTATTCGGGTGACCTCGTTAAAAACCCTTATGAGGGAAAAAGAGTGCCCTCTTACACATGTACAATGCAAAAATGTTTTTAACTAAAATAAAACTTCAGATTGGTCGCGTTCAAAGTACGAGGGATCACGCCACCCTCTAATGTTTTGAGCCTGTATGCTCCATTCCCAAGGGCCTCCGTTACTCTGAAAGGGTCAGTTCACTTGGGAGATAGATTGTTTTCCAACTGGTACGGGTGGGCCTTCCGCATCACCAGGTCGGCAACCTGGAACTGTCGAGGTCTCAGCTTGGAGTTGTACTTGTACTCCACCCCCCTTTTCAAGGCTTCAGCCTTAATCCTTGCTTTCTCCCTCACTTCATCTTGTAAGTCCAGGTTCACCTTTCTCTCTTCGTTGGACTCCTCGACCACAAAGTTCTGGAAACGCGGTGAGTCCTCATGGATTTCTACCGAAATCATAGCGTCCGAACCGTATACCAAGCTAAATGGTGTTTCCCTGGTTGTGGACTGAGGGGTAGTGTGGTAGGCCCACACAATTTTAGGAACTTCTTCCGCCCAGGTCCCCTTGGCTTTGTCTAGCCTTCTCTTCGGACCTTTGAGCAGGACTCGGTTGGCTGACTCGACCTATTCGTTCGTCTAGGGTGTTCTACTGATGCGAACACCTGTTTTACTCCTAACTCTATACATAGCTTGCCCAATTGCGGGCTTGCAAACTGGGTACCGTTATTAGATACCAACCTCTTCGGTATTTTGAAGCGGCACACTATGTTTTTCTACACGAAGTGCTGGATTTTATGGGCTGCGATTTGTGCCACTGGCTCAGACTCGATCCACTTCGTGAAATACTCTATGGAAACCACGAGGTACTTCATCTGCCGTACCGCCAAAGGAAAAGGTCCCAGAATATCGATCCCCTATGTATGAAATGGCCACGGGCTGTAGATCGATCTCAACTCCTCTGGGGCACCTTGTGCCAATCAGCGTGTTGTTGGCACTGCTAGCACCGCTGGGCGTACCTCGTGCAATCCTCCCTCGTGGTTGGCCAGTAATACCCTGCGTGAATGGCCTTTGATGAGAGAGATCGGCCACCGATGTGGCTACCGCATATCCCTTCATGTAGCTCTGCCATGATGCGCGTGCATTGTTCACCGTCTACACATACTAGTATAGGATGGGTGAAACCATGCCTAAACAACTTCCCATCGATTAGGGTGTACTTGATCAAATTTTTCTTGATTTTCTGAGCTTTAGCAGGTTCTAGCGGGAGTACTCCATCAGCCAGGTAGCGTTGGTAGGCTATCATCCAGGTTTCTCCTGATTTGACCTGGTAAATTTGCGGTGCTACCTCCCCAGCCACCGGGTACCTGCTTATTCTAGGTGTTTTCACCGTCTCCTGTGTTAACGACCGATGACTCCTTCTTATCCCTTCTGATGTGCTAACCTGTTGGACTTCTGCCATATTTTCCGTGGTAGTCTGAGGTGTCTTCAGGGTCTCCTGAATCATCGTCCTCTGCCTGCCCCCCTTGTCCGAACTAGCGAGCTTTGCAAGCAAGTCAGTTCGAGCATTCTGTTCTCTGGGTACGTGGACTAGCTCGAACACTTTGAACGACCCCTTCAAGACCTGGACATATTCTAGGTACGCGGCCATCTGAGGGTCTTTGGCTTGGTATTCCCCGTGACTTGGCCTCTAATGTTTTGGAAAAGCTTTGCCTTTGCCTTTGTTGTTAAACAAATTTCAACAGGTTGAACTTTCGAAACAACAAGTTGTTTGACACTTAGTGGATTTTAAACTGATTTGGAAAAGCTTTTCCTTTGCCTTTGTTGTCAAACAAAAATCAATCGGTTATTTCGATAAATCAACCGATTGTTTTTCTGAAAACCTTAACAGAATTTAGTTAAGTGGTTTTTTTTTTTTAAATGATTCCAACAACTTTTGGTTTTTTGTTGTAATTGTTTTAACCATTTGATTGAAAGATAAAAAGGTGGTTTTATAATCTTATGCAAAAAAACAAAGTGAGAGAGATCAATCAAAAACAGTTTTCAAAGAGCTTTTGGATCATCTCAAGTGTGGAATAGGATTGGGTCTTGTATTCTGAACTTTGATCTTGTGATTTACCTAGGTGTATTCTATTCCCTTCTTTTTTTATAATTGTATTTTTGTACTAGTGGCGATAAGAAGTGTTGTGTGTTCTTGAAGGGATCAAGATCAACATTCTTGGTGTGGTTTTTGCCAACGAGTGGTGTGTGTTCTTGAGGGGTTCAAGATCATCACTCTTGGTGTGTGTAGCTTGTAATCTAGGGTTGATTACATGGTGAATTCTCAGTGGTTTCTAAGGACTGGATGTAGCTCAGGTGTTGAGTGAACCAGTATAAACATTCAGTGTGAATCTCTCTATCCTTACACTCTTTAAACTGCTTTAACTTTGTTTTAATAAAGTTTTGATAAAAAACAACCGACGGTTTCGTAAAAACAATCGGTTGATTTTCTGCATCAAGCTTAAAAACAATTTTATATTTGGGTGGACAGATTTCCCATTGATTAATTCTTCATAGCCTTTCACTCTACCTTTGATACTTGAGAAAATCTTTCAAAAACAATTTACCCCATTTTGTTTTAGTCCTATAATTCTAACAAGATGATCATTTTTCTCAAGTGACTCCACTAAGATTGATGACAAAATCATAAAAAAAAATTATAGAATAAAAAATCTTTAAAATAAATAGAAACTTACTCTATTTAAAAATTTAATATAGAAAAAATTTCTAGTTCCTCAATTATTAC
This sequence comes from Phaseolus vulgaris, assembly GCF_051622355.1. Classification (NCBI taxonomy): domain Eukaryota; kingdom Viridiplantae; phylum Streptophyta; class Magnoliopsida; order Fabales; family Fabaceae; genus Phaseolus; species Phaseolus vulgaris. The sequence goes on from NC_143508.1 coordinate 14,926,660, forward strand.
AGTAACAATCAAACTCTAAAATAGATGAGTTTTGAAGGAAAAAACTAAAGAGAATGGAGAGAAAATATGAGAATGAGAGAGAGATGTTTGTGTTTTATTACGGGGAGTTTACAATATAAATTTATTCAAGTTTTTTTAATTTTTTAATTTTCTAAAATTATATATAAAAATTTATCAAATGATGAAACAAAAGAATAGAGTTCAGGTAAAGTATTGCAACTTAAAGAAAAGCAAGCACGAGAACAAATAATGGAAAGACAACGCTGCATTGCACTTTAAACAGATAAGATTACGAAAATAACTGAGTGATGTATATGGCCACAAATTATGACAACTTTAAGTCATTCACGCAAACCTCTATTCCTCGAAAAAAGTTAAAAAGATATTTTTTACAGAATCATCTCGATGATACTACATATATCTTATTACATAAGAACTGATTGGTACCTGAAATTTAAAGTTTTTCACTAGATAAGATTTAGTCGGAATTTAGATTTACTTTTTTAAAATTGTTTTCACCTTAATTTCGTTGATAATATGATTAAAATTAGTTGTCACATTGAGATGTGTAAGGGTCTAGAAAATAATCTTAGAGTAGAAGTGATATATTTTAAATGATACCTGAATATTTTATTATTAAAATAAAAATGATATATAAATAGAAAATTCAGTTATTTAGGTTTTATTTTAAAAGAATCACCATCTTTATAAAAGTTTCCCTTTTCCTTTCTCTTCCTTCTCTCTAAGATTTTGATCTCCTCGCTTATCAGTTTGGCGATCGGAGTCTGCCATTGGACTCCTGGCAACAAAGACTACAAGACTGCCCGATCATAATCTCTGGTAGGTTTGGAGCTCTTCGTGAACATATGCTCAAGTAAAGGTAAGGGAAACTAGTTTAAAATCTTCAATAGAACCCTAGGTTAGAAGATTTGAATGTGAGTGTGACGGGGTCACCAATTCCAGATTTTGTTGCAAGATTTCTTGTCTTGAGTAAAATGTAGTTTGATTGAAACTGAAAGTGTTGTGATTGAGAATTGGTTGTTTAATTTAAATGGTTTTGGAATTTGAAATCATATATATGTATAAATGGACATAATAACTCAATGATTCAATGAGAGTGATTGTATCATGCTGAACAGGAACTGTCAATGTAATGTGTAGATTTATAATTTATGAATTGAATGAGATATTGATTTATAATCTAATAGGTATATTAAGTTATGTAGAATTTTTCTGCATATTTCGCTCAAGCTAGCAAGTGCTAGCTCAAACTAAAAATTTGGGGTGCTCTCTGGAGGATTTTAGCCCAAGCTAGCGAATTTTAGCTTAAGCTAAAATCTGGGTGCTCTCTGGAGGATTTTAGCTCAAGCTAGCGAATTTTAGCTCAAGCTAAAATTCTGGGTGCCCTTTGGTGGATTTTAGCTCAAGCTAGCGAATTCTAGCTCAAGCTAAAGTAAAAAAAAATAAAAATAAAATAAAAATAAATAAAAATAAAATAAAATAAAATAAAATAAAATAAAATAAAAATAAAAATAAAAATAAAATAAAATAAAAATAAAATAAAAATATTAAACTAATTTTTATTTGCTTTTAAAAGATTGATTTATTTATTTCTATATAGTTTTTCTTATAAAGTATGTAAACTTTTATTTCATGTATAGTTAATTGAAAATATCTTTAATTAGACATTTAAATGATTAGTCAATGAATTGTTGTGTATTTCTGATATTTTAAACATTGGTATGATTTGATTGTTTGATGGTGGATATTATGAGGTTCAAAATATGAATTCTAATCGAGACAGTATTTTCAGGAAAGAAAATACCGTGTTAAGATTGTTTAGGATGTGCATTGACTAGAGATTCGTCTAGAAGGAGATATCCTGACTCTCCTGAGATAATGGAATCATATAGATGAAGTTATTCAGGTGGTGAGAGTCGAAGGAGGTTCATATGAATGGGTAAGTTGTTTGAAAGATAATTAACTTGACCTGTTATATGAATTAACCCTGTCATATTAGGAGAGAGATGATATTGAGATTAATTATGCGCATAGCTGTGTGGATTTCACAGTGATGTAGTATGACAGGTGCAGATCTCTGAGTCTAAGTCAATGCACGAGTCTTCCGGAAGTAGAGTCAAGTGTCTATGTGTTATGAGTCAGTAGAAGTCTGACATGTGAAAAGATGAATTATGAAATTTAATAGACACTTGATGATTTGAGAAATTGTATGAGACTTGATGAATTATGTTGATTAATTTGACATGAGATTATATAGAAATTTTTATATAGCTAGCTTACCCTGTTATTTGTTTGTGTTTGTTTCTTTATCTGTGATGATCGTGTTTTACACGTTGCAGGTAATAGAGCACTTCAGTGAGCAACTGGAGTATTGGCTAGATCTACCTTTGAATGCTTTGAATGCTTTGTTTCTTTTGTTTTTTTTTTTTACTTTTGATGTATATATTAACTCTCTATGAGGAGAGATATCTTTTTGAGATACAAATATGATAACATCATATATGTTTACATGTTAATTAGATATTGCATGCATAATATATTAACAAATAGGGATGTTACAAGATGTAATTAAGATATTTTTTTTTAAATCATAAATAAATGTTTTAAAAATTAAAAATATTTATTTAAATTACTTTTTACCGATTCTTAAATAATGTGGGTTTACTTGACGTATAGAAAAGTTTACCTGTTTACTAGTAAAAAATATTTTCTCCTTTCCATAATTTTATTATTTAAAGGTTTAGTTATTTTTGTTTCAAGATATATTAAAGATTAATAATCAATTTAATATAGTGGTTTTAAAAAAAAATAATTTTGTTCTAAGTTTTTATAAAATATGTAATTTGATCTTTTATCAAATTGATATGAATGACATTAACTAGTGAAAGTGTTATGTACACATGGGTTACACATGTGATCAAGATTGTATTTTTTCACCCTTCTCTTTCTTTCATTCATTGTTCCTCATCAAAGTTTTATCTTCACCCTCATCCAAAGAAAACACATTTTTCAAACCCTAAATCCTCTTCTCTCTCCTCTCATCAAACCCACCTGCATCACCATAGCCACCACCACATTATCCTTCATGCACCTCTGATGGAGGAGGGCCAAGCACACCTACCCAAGCAAGCCAAGGAGAGCGTCTAGACCAAGACCAAGACCAAGGTGAGCGTCTAGGACGTAAAGGTGAGCGTCTAGGACGTGAAGGTGAGCGTCTAGGACGTGAAGGTGAGCGTCTAAGACGTGAAGGAGGGAGGCTACCCTTGGAGCTAGACCGTCTAGGTCCCCTTACAAGATCAATGGCCAAACATATTCAAACACAAGCAAATGAGGCCACGGATGGAAGAGAGAAGGCTTTGTATATGTTTGCATAAAGGCCCATTGGGGGTACTTAGTAGATAGGATAGTGTAGGAAGCATTTTGGATGGAAACCTTCTAGAAACTAGGGTTGTGTATGGCCGGTCATTGCACCCTAGAATTTAGATTTAATTTTGGTTTTCTTTTCCTTGTAATGTAGCTTATCATTTACGTCCCAAACTAGCCTATAAATAGGAAGGCTAACTCATTGTATTTGACAAGTTTAATTGAGTATTGTTATGCTGCCAATTTTGTGCACTAGCTTTACTTCTCCGAGAAATCTAGGCTATAAACTTCAATCCTTTCACCTTTCTCCCTTGAGCTGGCCGAACCACTCAAACATCACACTCCTCATGCACCTTCAAAGCCAACACAACTCCTAGGAGGGCTTTGTTTCACTCACCCATTGCTTCCGCATCATTTTTACTACTTTGATTCAAGAAGAACACATGAAATGCCATCAACCTCCCCCCTCCCCGTTGCATCTAGAGAGACAACCTCTTTTGCTGCAAAACATAGAATAAAGAGTGAGAACCTGATGCATTAGATCCAAAGAGCATAATTGAAATTTGATTTTGGGTATTATAGAACATTGGGAGTATTGCAGAACACTGAGAATTTGATTTTTGGGGTATTGTAAACATTAAAAATTTGATTTTGGGTATTGTTGAACATTGAGAATTTGATTTTGGGGTTATTGTACAACATTGGGCATTTGATTTTGTGGGTATTGTAGAACATTGAAAATTTGATTTTGGGGTATTGTAGAACATTGGAATTTGATTTTGGGGGTATTGTAGAACATTGAGAATTTGATTTTTGGTATTGTAGAACATTGGCCATTTGATCTTGGGGTATTGTAGAACATTAAGAATTTGATTTTGGGTATTGTAGAACACTAGACATTTGATTTTGGGGGTATTTTAAAACATTTTTAATTTGATTTTGGGGGTACTTTAAAATATTGGGAATTTGATTTTGGGGGTATTGTAGAACATTGAGTAAGCTTGCACCCGTAGCGACGCATCTCTCAAATTCTTCACATCTCCACCACCGACGGTTCCATCATCATCTGCACCTTTGTCATCGATTGCCCGATCGCAACAGAACATGGTGGTTGGATGGCCAAACCACTTAGTCTCTAGATTTTGAATGTTGGTTGCAATGCAAATGTTGGTCTAGGATTACATTTGTTTAGATTTAGGATCCAATTTGAAGGCTTTGTAAAAAAAAAGTTGACTCCAAATCTGACTCAGATTACACATGAAGTCCTCTTATTCGTAAATGTGTCACTTTGTCTATCACATGAAAATATATTAGTCGAGTTATTTAGTTGAATTGCAAAACATGTGTCTGATGTGATATTTTGAACTGAAATGGCACAAGATTAAATAAGTTTTCAAATATGTTTGTCTGACCATTGATTCATCTGGAGAAAACTATTGCAAATTTTTTATAAAACTATATCTCCTCGAGTCCATGTTTTTCAATGAAATCATCTTAGGTCAAACTTTCATTAGGTGTAATCTATTAGACAGGAGAATCACAATCTAATCATTAGTCAAAGTGAATGAGAAAATAGATCAGACAAATGATTTAGAAAAGTTAGCAAGTTGCTCTGACATGTGACATTAGATGAAAGAATTTTAGTTTGATTGTTTACAACCCAAAGCATCATCTTAACATAATTAATCAAATGATATAGCAAAAAAAAATAAGTTTAATTAAATCATAATTCAGCTATCCTTTCTTGTGATTTTCTTGTTTTTCACACAGTATGAGATTAAAGTCTCACATTCAGTATAAATAAGAAAGTTGAGTGACTTATAAGGAAAAAATACCTACAAATAAGCAACCTTAAAATTTTGGGTTAAAGGTAATGTTTTGATCCCATATATGATTTTCTTTGACTCATTAGTGGTGAATCTTCACTGTCTCTCCTCTATAAAAAAAAAACCTTTTCAATACACTCGTCCAGTGTTCATTATGAAATGGCAAATGGAGGAATAAGAAAAGAAACAAGAGGACCCCTCAGAGGTCCCGCAAAAATACCCCAAGGCCCTCGACACTACCCTCGCCTCCTTCTCCTTCATCTTTCGGCGTTAGGATCGATGAGTCTGCTCCTTTGCTCGAAGTCGGACTCCATTTTGCTAAGGGTGTTCAAGTTGGCTTGACACCCAATGAAGAAAAATCCATCCAGTAGGCGTTGTTGAAGGAATTTATTTTGACTTGTGCTGAGTTCCAATGCCGGTTTCTAGTGCTTACCCAGGTGATCGGTGATGAGGTCGAAAAAAGGGGTTGTTAAGTCGTCTCGAAGGAGAGCATGAGCTGGTTGAGGCCACCAGCTCTATGAAGTCGGCCTTAGAGGTTAACTCTACCTTTGAGGGTAAATTCCACAAATATGATACCAAGATGGGTTGAGTTTGGTCGAAATGTGCCTACCTAGAGAAGAAATACCAGCGTTAGGCGGATGACTACAAAGAGTTGGAAAATAGTTTTAATGACTTAACTCTTTCTTGGGATGAATTTCTTGACAAGAAGGAAGCTGTTGAGGCTCAACTTCGGCATTTTAAAATTCATATTCTTAGGATGTGCAAGGAGAGCTTCAACCAAGCCATTAGAAAAGCCACTATTTTGTACCACGTCTCACCCAAGGAAAGGGAGTTTGATGTTCAAAAGGACGCCTTTGATGGGCGTATAATTCCTCTAAAGGACATCCCCTCAAAGATCGAAAATGAGGCTCCAGTCGTTGTTGAAATTGAAATCGAAGCATAGTTCTTTTGGCTTTTCAATTTCTTTTTTGTAAACCTCGAGACCAGGTTGTGGTTCCCCCTTTTTCCTTCTAAATACAACTTGGCCTTTTTTGTTCATTTGTTGACTACTTTATTATCATCTGTTTAATAAGTTAAAATTACCACCGACTAGATGGTTGAAAGAAATTGGTTAATTACGTCGTTGCTCATCTTTCAACTGTTTTCTCGTATGATTGTTAAGTGGATGTCAATGTTTATTTCGAGTGAGTTCGGATGAACTGTTTGTGCATTGCTAATCGGGAGGGATTTTCATTCATGGGAAAAACTTTCTAGGCCAATCAATCAGGTTGGTTTTGGGCATCACGAGGGATTGTCTAGTTAAGACAAAGCTTCTTTGGTCGAGCTAGAAATGAATAATGAATGTTTAGGCATCGGAAAGGAAAGTCATTTTGCGCAAAGCTTCTTTGGTCGATCCTTTTGTTAAGTAATGTTTCAGGAGGGATTGTTATGACGTCGACGTTCGGCCTCAGTCATAATGAAGCTTCCTTAACCGAATGAGATAGAGAAAAATACATGCTGGCAAGTGCCTCATTAAAACCTTCTCAGCTAAAACCCTTCTTAGGGATAAAATGACCAAGCGAGGAAAGAGTGCAGATCTTTTAACTATAATAAAATTTTAGGTGAGTGACATTCCACGTCCTCGATACAATTTTTCTAGAAAAAAACTCTAAGTGATAAGCGCCACCGACCGACACATCTCGTATATGCAAAAAGTTCCTTCCCAATTAAATGAGAACTTCCCCTCGATTTTTCTCGTTTCGCTACGCATTCGCTAAACAATATCTCCTTTTTGGAAACCCTTGGTTAGACCTTAGAGTTGTATCTTCTTATTGCCCTCAACTCAGAGGAGATTGTGTGACACTGAAATGAAAATGGTTTTATCATTCTAATTTTTATTTTTATTTTTCTTATTTTTATTATTTTTCTAGTTGTCTTATTTTCCTTATTTTTCAAGTTTCTTATTTTTTCTAATTTCTATGTGTTTAGTTTTTCTAGTATTTAATATTTTTTATGTATTTTATTTTGTGGTTAGTTATAAATTAGACCTTGGGTTTTAAGATTAGAACAATTAGTGATCTGGAGAAGGCTGAAAAAAAAAAGAAATTGTGTTGAGATTTTGTTGTATGAAAATTGAACAGGATGATTAGTTGGAAAAGTGAATGGCAAACAGGTAAGCAATTAGACTAATTAAACCAAGTGAGTGTGTGAACCTTAAACAGATTGAGTTTCATTGATGAATTGACAATTATGGTTGCCTGATTTTTTATTTATTATGTTACATCACAAAGAACATGGAAATAATGATTAAGGCATTTGTATAAATTTTGATACAATCCAAGTAGACAAGCAGATGAACAAGGACTCAAGAGACCATTCACATTTTGAGCAGTCATCTCAACAATCAAGTCAAGACCCCACCAAAGATCTAATAGACCTCCATAGAGGAAGAACTTGGCATAGACCAGAACACCAAATGTTCTTTCTTCTGGTTTTCTTAAAAATAAAACATGTTGTAAATAATTTGGGCTCACTTTAGGGCTTCAAATAGCAAGTTAGGATAGAGTAGGTTCATATAGCATAAAAGGGAGTGTTCTTAGTGAAATGGGCTTGTTCCAAGCCCACTTTTTTAAGACAAGGCATCTAGGTTTAGGAAAGTTGACCTAGCTTCTAGAAGAACAAACCTAGGGTGCGGTCTTGACTTAGTCAAACCTTAAAGGTCGTCCCTCACTCTTTTACCATCCTACCTTTGCTCATCTTGTTTTCCAAGGCACCCATTCCTATAAATAGGGTGCCTTACTCCATGTATTCTCACATTGAAATTTGAAATAGAAAAGAAACTCTACACAAATTGTGAGTGACACTTGTGTTCTCTCAACTTTGGTCTTATCTTATGAAAGTGAGAGTTCTTCAAGTGGCGGCCCTCATCACTCATCTTGGAGAGTCCCCACACTCCAAGTGGTGTGTCCATTCCATTTCCATCTTCATAAGCTTTCTATCCTTCATCTTTTCTTTCATTTCCATTACACCATATTCCTTTGTGTTTATGTTCTTGTCTTTCTTCCTTTTTTTCTATTCGATCATCTTCATTTTAATTTCTTTCATTTATGCTCTTTCATTTCCGCAAAGCATCATCATCTTCACCATGTCTTGTGTTTTCCTTTCTGCCTTTGGAAGTGAACATTCACACTTACTTAACCACTTGGTTAAGTTCGTGTCCAGTGGAAATCTTCCCTAGGTCTCACCTTATAATTGCTAAAACTCAAATCATAAACAAAGTGTGACCATTAAAATAGACAAATCTAAAATCAACTCACATCAAATTTGAATTAGAAAACTTAGAGCCAAATGACCAACCTTTCTTTAAATTGATTACATTTTTGTGATATCCCTTTAAAGCTATGTTTTTTTATTCCACCTACAAAAAATCGTGTATGTAGTGGCGATTTTAATATGGAGGTTATTAATATATGCAATAAGTGTTCGTATAATACGACATCTTAATAACCACCACAATTATCCTTTAGAACGTTTCATTTTGAATTGCCACAATTCTCCTACGAAATATACCCTCTCTCGCGTTTTCCTTCCCTCCATACCATTTCTCGTTTCAATTTTTTTTTCGGAAACCTCGTTAATTTGACTCTTTGGAAACCTCTTCACTCACAAAACCTGTCACTCTCCCCATATCCTCTTCACTCTGCTCTCCACTCACCACTTTTCTCTGCTCGAAACCCTCAAACTCTTCCCTTCACTCTTCACTATGCTTGAAACCTTCACTCTCACCACAAAGACTTCACCCTTGTGAAACCTTCACTCTTGCCCCCTCTCACTCAGTCTCCACAAACCCTTTCTGATGGAGGAGGGCCAAGCACATCCCACCATGAAAGCCAAGACCCAAAGCTAGACCATGATGAGCGTCTAGACTCAAGGAAGGAGCATATAGGACGTGAAGAGGGGAGGCTACACATGGAGCGTCTAGGGGGAGGCCTAGACCGTCTAGGCCCAATTACAAGATCAATGGCTAAGCACATTCACGCCATATTGAATGAAGCCACGGATGAAAGAGCGAAAGCCTTGTACATGTTACATGGAGGCCCATTAGGGGTGCTTAGTAATTAGAGTAGTGTAGAAAGCATAATTGAGTGAACATTCTAGAACCTCTTTTGTGTTTGGCCGGTCATGAGCATGTGCCATGTGCCTTGTCATTCTTGCATTTCATTTCGCTCTCATTTCATTTACACTTAGCTTAGCTTTTACGGTTTTATAGCCTATAAATAGGAAGGCTATCCCTTGTATTTTCCAAGTTTATTTTGAGTAAAGTTATGTTGCCATTTTGTGCCAAGCTTTGCTTCTCCCTAGAACTCTAGGCTCTAAACTTCACATCCTTCACCTCTCCTTGGGCTGGCCGAACCTCCCAATATTCATACACACCATGCACCTTCAAGATCAACATCACTCTTAGGAGGATCTTGCACACACTCATACATAGCTTCCGCACCATATCTTACATGATTCAAGAAGACCTTCATGAAATTTGCCATCATTTGGTATCATGAGCTTGGGTTCTTCAAGATGAGTTGCTTTTGTTCTTTTCATTTCTAGTTCTTCTTTATTTCATGTTGTTCATCTTATTTCCATAATTGTCTTGCTGTTTTTTGCATTTTAATTTGTTTTGGTGTGCTTTGTGGAAGATCCAACCGAAGCACTTTTGTTCAATTGATCTTGAACAAGTTCTTGTGCAAATTGTGATAGGATTCCATACACCTTTGAGTTGTTGTTTTCTTTTAGGCTTTTGTGTCTTTATTGCACTTTTAATTTGGTTCATATTATGCTTTTGAGTCTTTAATTTCTGAATCCATATATGTTTTGTCAAGTCATGTTCATCCACAATGTCAACAATTCTTAGTAGTCCTTTATTTGGCTTGATTGTTTCTTGATTTTGGGTATCTTTAATTGCTTTGAATCTGCTGTTCTTTGATCTTTTGGTGCCTTTTTAATTTTAGTTTGAGTTCATATTGTGTTTAGATCCTACACAATTCTATTTCACAAATTCCATTGTGTTTAAATTTTGGTATCTTGCTGTTTTTTGTTTCCAGTTTCCAGAATCCCCTGTTTCAAATTTTCTGTGCTGGCTGTTTTGTTCCAGAAAAATATTTTCACTCATAGGAAAATTTTGATTCTCTGGAATATGCAAGTTTGAAGAGTTATAGAAAGGACAAAAAAATAATTAGTCCAAAAGAATCAACAGAAAAAATCTTTTAAAATCAGTGTACAAATCTGAGGCGCTACAGCTGGCGTAACTGAACACCAAAATTGCAAAATTTATTAAAAAAATATTGGTGCATGCGTTTTGAGTGATTCCAAAGCCAGATTTTAGCTAAGATCTTGAATATCTTGCATATCAAATTTCAGAATCATATCTTAAAAACACAACTCAGCATAAATTGGGGAAAAACACGTTTCTGGCCCACAACATTTTCCAGTGGTGCTGTTTTTTTTATTTAGTCATCTAATTCTAGTGCTATTCTTAGGTTTCTTTTGTGTGCCTACCTTTATTTTGGTACCTTTTATTTGCTTGCTTAATATTTCTTGGACCTCTTTCTAGTTGTCATAATCTAACTCCTTTTGGTGGTACTGTTTTATTCAATTAAATTGTTTCTTGCTTTTGTTCTTTGACCTCTAATTTGGTGTTGGAATTTATTTCTCCTTTGGTGCTTAATTGAATGGAAACTTGACTTGGGTAAGGTCTAGTCTTTTGATAGGTGCTGGAATTGGAGAATTAAAACCTTCATTCTAAGGGGAAACAAAGCCAAGGCCGAAACAAGCTTTCTTGAAAAACACTACAAACACTTGGAGGGCCAACAAGCACAGACAACAAGGAAGTGCAATTAGCAAAAAGAGGATCAACAAAGGGAGTTTTCTTAATTTCCCTTGCAACTTAATTTGTGTTAACTACCTCTTAATTACGATTTAGACGGTAAGTGTGTCTTCAAGGGCTCAAAGTGTCCAAGAAGCCTCACCTAGGGCCGACTAGTATAGAATTCTTAATTAGCAATTGTTAATTGTTTGTAATTGCCTTTTCTTTTGCTTAGTAGTGGCGTTTTGCATGCTTATTTTGTTAAGTTTGTGATAAACCGTCTAGCTTTGTTGATTAGTTAGCATACATTGTTTTCTTGCATTGAAAAAAAGAAAGTTTTGATTTCTCAACTTAATTGTGTTCTAAGTAGTTTACTAAGAGGAAGTTTTGTGTGAAGACATTGAGGGATAGTTTTTGGCTAAGGCAAAGGCTTGGTACTTAAGTAGTCCTTTGTGACTCACCTCCCTTACCTGGAAAACTACCTTCTTTGACTTTCCTAAATTTCCTTAAAGTAAAACACTTATATACACAAAAACTTTAGCCATGTCTTCTCCTCCTCACTCTCCAAAGTCTATTGAAAGTGAAGTCAAATCTATAAAATCTCTTTTAAAAGAAGTTTCACAAGCTGTACAAATGATTTCTTTTAGACAATTGGAGAATGAGAATAAAATCAATGAATTGGCTAAAGCCCAAGAGAAGAAATCCCAAAAATCACAAAAATCAAAGAAAACTCATACTCATGCATCTAGGAGTAATGAGTCTCTAGGGGAGGGAAGCCTTAGAATTGATGACTACTACCAACCACCCCCTAGAAAGAATAGGCAAAGGGAGCAAGAGGTGCCAAGGGAAACTAGAGTAGACCTACCTCCTTTTCATGGTAAGGAAAATGTAGAAATCTATCTAGATTGGGAGATGAAGGTAGAACAACTCTTAGCTTGCCATAGGGTAAGTGAGGAACGTAAGGTACCCTTAGCCGCCCTTAGCTTCCAAGGGAACGCCATGTATTGGTGGACCTCTCTCGAAAGAGAAAGGCGTCTTCATAGGGAACCTCCCATTACATATTGGAATGACCTTAGGGGAGCCCTAAGACACCGACATATACCTTCCTACTACCATAGGGAGTTGATGGACAAGCTCCAAAGACTCCAACAAAAAAACATGAGTGTGGAAGAGTATAGACAAAAAATGGAGCTCTACATGATGAGAGCATCCATTAGAGAAGAGGAGGATACCACAATAGCTAGGTTCCTTAGTGGCCTATCACTTGAGATAAGAGATAGAGTGGAGCTCTTACCTTACCAAGACTTGAATGACTTGGTTCAACTTTGCATTAAAGTTGAGCAACAAATTTTACGCAAAACGTCAAGTCAAAAGGTGAGCCCTTACTCTAACTTTTATCCCAAGAAAGAGTTTAGAAGGGAGGGTAGTACATCAAAAGAAAAACCAAAAGAACCTACCAAACCTTTCACCAAAGAAACCTCCTCCCCACCCATCCGAGCTCGAGATGTTAAGTGTTTCAAGTGCTATGGTAGAGGGCATGTGCAAGCACAATGTCCAAACCAAAGGACTTTGTTTCTTAAGGGTGTAGATGAGTACACTAGTGGCGAGGATGAGCCTAGTGAGAGAGAGGAGGGGGGAGAGGATGAGAGGGTAGCTCCACTAGAGGGAGAATTGCTTCTGATTAGGAGAACCCTCAACAATCACCCTAGCACATCCATTGAAACGCAAAGAGAGAACATATTTCATACAAGATGCAATGTTTTAGAAAACATATGCTCTCTCATTGTGGATAGTGGATCTAGTTGCAATTGTTGTAGTGCTAGGATGGTGGAGAAGCTTAAGCTACAAGTAGTTCCTCACCCAAAACCTTATAAACTTCAATGGCTTAATGAAAATGGGGAACTACATGTACACAAGCAAGTGGAAATCAAGTTTTCCATAGGGAACTACAAAGATAAGGTTTTATGTGATGTAGTACCTATGGAAGCTTGTCATATCTTATTAGGGAGACCATGGCAATTTGATAAGAAAACCTTGCATGATGGTCTCACTAACGAGATTTCCTTCACCCACAAGTATAAAAAGTTTGTACTTAGTCCTTTACCACATTCTCAAGTGGTAAAAGACCAAATACAAATGAAGCAAAAGAGGGATGAGGAAAACAAAAAAAAAAGCGCTAGAAAAAGAGAAAATCCTTAGGGATAGGAAGGCGTGGGAGAAGAGTGTTCCTTCCCACAAGGTTGGTCAACAAGAAAAGCCTCTTGAAAACGTTTCTGAAAATTTGCTTCTTGTTGAACAACCAAGCCTTATCTTTTGTAAAGGAGCACTTACATGCACTGCCACAAGTAATGAACTTATGAGTTTACCTCCTCAAATATTTTAAGTGAATTTGAAGATCTATTCTCTAATGAGGGTCCCATTGGGCTTCCTGCCCTTAGAGGTATAGAACATCAAATTGACTTCATTCCGGGGGAAAGCCTACCAAATAGGCCTGCTTATAGAACAAACCCCGAGGAAACAAAGGAGATAGAATCACAAGTTCAAGACTTGTTGGAGAAGGGTTGGGTTCAAAAGAGCCTAAGCCCTTGTGCTGTACCTGTCTTGTTGGTGCCCAAAAAGGATGGAAAATGGCGCATGTGTTGTGATTGTCGAGCAATCAACTACATCACCATCAAGTATAGGCATCCAATCCTAAGGCTTGACGATATGCTTGATGAACTGCATGGGTCAACTCTATTCTCCAAAATTGACCTTAAAAGTGGATATCACCAAATTCGAATCAAGGAGGGTGATGAGTGGAAAACCGCTTTTAAGACCAAATTTGGATTATATGAGTGGTTGGTGATGCCCTTTGGGCTTACTAATGCCCCAAGTACATTCATGAGGCTCATGAATCACACCTTGAGGGATTTTATAGGTAAATATGTAGTAGTTTATTTTGATGATATCTTAGTATATAGTAAAACCCTAGAAGACCATCTAAGTCACCTTAGGGAAGTTCTTCTAGTACTTAGGAAAAATAGTCTTTTTGCAAATAGGGATAAGTGTACCTTTTGTGTAGATAGTGTAGTTTTCTTAGGCTTCATAGTAAACAAAAAGGGGGTGCATGTAGATCCCGAGAAAATGAAAGCCATCCGCGAGTGGCCCACTCCACAAAATGTAAGTGATGTAAGAAGTTTTCATGGGTTAGCTAGCTTCTATAGAAGGTTTGTGCCTAATTTTTCTAGTCAAGCTTCTCCTTTGAATGAACTTGTTAAAAAATATGTTGCATTTTGTTGGATGAAAAGCATGAGCAAGCCTTCCAAAGGCTAAAAGCTCAGCTCACCAATGCACCAATTCTATCTCTCCCAAATTTTTCCAAAACTTTTGAGATAGAGTGTGATGCATCGGGGGTAGGCATAGGTGCGGTTTTGTTGCAAGGTGGACACCCCATTGCTTATTTTAGTGAAAAACTCCATGGTGCCACCCTCAACTACCCCACCTATGACAAAGAGCTCTATGCTCTTGTGCGAGCCCTAAAGACTTGGGAACACTACCTTGTGTCCAAAGAATTTGTCATCCATAGTGATCACAAGTCTTTAAAATATTTGAAGGGCCAACACAAGCTCAACAAGAGACAAGCCAAATGGATGGAATTTCTTGAACAATTTCCTTATGTAATCAAATACAAGAAAGGAAGCACCAATATAGTGGCCGATGCTCTTTCAAGACGGCATACACTCTTTTCAAAATTGGGTGCCAAAATTCTTGGATTTGACCACATAAGAGAGCTTTACGAAGAAGATCAAGAACTCTCATCCATTTATGCCCAATGTCTACATAGAGCACAAAGAGGTTACTATGTGTCCGAGGGATATCTTTTTAAAGAGGGAAAACTTTGCATTCCCCAAGGAACACATAGGAAACTCCTTGTCAAAGAATCACATGAGGGGGACTCATGGGCCATTTTGGAGTTGATAAGACTCTAGACCTTTTAAAAGCAAAATTTTGTTGGCCACACATGAGGAAAGATGTCCAAAGACATTGTTCTAGATGCATCTCATGTTTAAAAGCAAAGTCTAGAACAATGCCTCATGGACTCTACACCCCTTTGCCGATTGCAAATGCTCCTTGGGAAGACATTAGCATGGATTTCATTTTAGGACTTCCTAGGACTGCAAGAGGCCATGACTCTATCTTTGTGGTAGTGGACCGTTTTAACAAAATGTCCCATTTTATTCCTTGCCATAAGGTAGATGATGCTCAAAATATTTCTAGACTCTTCTTTAGAGAAGTGGTGAGACTTCATGGTCTCCCTAGGAGTATAGTATCCGATAGAGATCCCAAGTTTATCAGCCACTTTTGGAAAACTCTTTGGGGAAAACTTGGAACAAGACTACAATTTTCAACTTCTTGTCATCCTCAAACGGATGGTCAAACCAAAGTAGTCAATAGATCTCTTGGGACTATGCTTAGGGCTATCATGAAGGGCAACCATAAATCTTGGGATGAGTATCTTCCCCACATTGAATTTGCTTACAATCGAGTAGTTCACAAGACTACTAATGCTTCTCCTTTTGAAGTAGTATATGGTTTTAATCCTCTCACACCCATGGATTTGATACCTCTTCCTAATCCACAAGATTTTGTGCATAAGGAAGGAGTAATCAAAGCCGACTTTAAAAAGAAAATGCATGAGAAGATTAAACTCCAAATACAACAACAAAATGAGAAGTACACAAAATACAACAATAAAGGGAAGAAAGAAATAATTTTTGAGGAAGGAGACTTAGTTTGGCTTCACCTTCGCAAAGATAGATTTCCAACTCAAAGGAAGTCCAAACTAAGTCCCCGAGGTGATGGACCCTTTCAAGTTCTCAAGCGAGTCAACAACAATGCATATAAATTGGACCTACCTCTTGAATATGGAGTTCATGACACTTTTAATGTAATTGATCTTTCTCCATTTGTAGGTACCAATGACGATGACGAGCTGGATTTGAGGAAAAATCCTTTCCAAGGGGGAGGGGATGATGGAGGAGGGCCAAGCACATCCCACCATGAAAGCCAAGACCCAAAGCTAGACCATGATGAGCGTCTAGACTCAAGGAATGAGTGTCTAGGATGTGAAGAGGGGAGGCTACACATGGAGCGTCTAGGGGGAGGCCTAGACCATCTAGGCCCAATTACAAGATCAATGGCTAAGCACATTCACGCCCAATTGAATGAAGCCACGGATGGAAGAGAGAAAGCCTTGTACATGTTACATGGAGGCCCATTAGGGGTGCTTAGTAATTAGAGTAGTGTAGAAAGCATAATTGAGTGAACATTCTAGAACCTCTTTTGTGTTTGGCCGGTCATGAGCATGTGCCATGTGCCTTGTCATTCTTGCATTTCATTTCGCTCTCATTTCATTTACACTTAGCTTAGCTTTTACGGTTTTATAGCCTATAAATAGGAAGGCTATCCCTTGTATTTTCCAAGTTTATTGTGAGTAAAGTTATGCTACCATTTTGTGCCAAGCTTTGCTTCTCCCTAGAACTCTAGGCTCTAAACTTCACATCCTTTACCTCTCCTTGGGCTGGCCGAACCTCCCAATATTCATACACACCATGCACCTTCAAGATCAACATCACTCTTAGGAGGATCTTGCACACACTCATACATAGCTTCCGCACCATATCTTACATGATTCAAGAAGACCTTCATGAAATTTGCCATCACTTTCACTCTCACTCCCTCTCATTTTGTCTTTGCAAACCCTATTTCTCTCGCGCCCTCTCACTCAGTCTCCGCAAAACCTAACCCTTCCCTTCACACTTCTTGCTAAAACTTCCCTTCACACATTGTCGTTTGTTCTGTTTGCCATCATCGTCGACTTGAAGCACGCCTCCTCCCAATGATTTCAATCATTCAGTGTCGCAACAACCCCCAACTTGCACGGTATCAACTCAAGATATTCTTGTCTTTGAAATGTATTGTTGGATATCCATTATAATTGTGAACATATATTTGGTTAATGTGTAAAATTGAGGTGTATGGCTATGCTATGGAGAAGAAGTTCCTTCTAATAACTTTTGTAAATAGTATTGTACCTCTAATAACTGATTTCCTCATCAAGCCATTTTATTGCTCAAATATTTTTTATTATTTAGATAATTTTTGAATAATTGCATGTTCTCCATCACTCTAAGTTCGAAAGGGAATTAGAGATATTACTTCAATTTACATTGCAGACATTATTGAAATGTTAATGAAATGGGTTCAAGTTCCCTCTCATTCTATTTTTTAAACAGTGTCTAGTTTAGATAATGCATTTTAATAATGTGGAATTAGCAATTATTTTTATTAAACCTTGAGTTTGATAAAAAAAATTATTTTATGTTAAGTGCATTGTGCTGCTAAACAAGTTAGCTTCCCCTCACATGAACTATCAAATGAAATTTCTTTCAACACTACTATTATATACTGAACAAGTTCTTAACAATGATCATTCTTTTATGTTACTGAGAGAAGTGTGTTTGTTTTCTTTTCTTTAATTACAATGGCTGAAGAACTTATTTTTTGGTTGCTTGTGACAATTGTTTTGTGTTGTATGGAGGCAAGAAAAAATTATAGGCAATTTGTTTATTAAATAAAACCTCAAATAATGTTACTATGATCAATTTGTGACCTGTTGATTTTAGGTTGGTTCATTAGGTGACACTTTTTAGAATTATGATCGGTAATTCTTAAGCAATTAAGGTGAGAAGTCAAAGAAAAATTCTCACTGGACATTAACTTAACAAGTGTTAAGTAGATGTGAAGGTTCATTTCCAAAGACCAAAGGAAAAACACAAGTATAGGTGATTATGAATGACAATTAATGGTGTCGAATCAAGAACATTTGAAAATTAATATGAACCGAATAGAAACACAATTAAAAGACAATGAACCGATTGAAATCAGCATACAACACAAATCAACCTATTAGATTCAAGAAACAACACAATTCTACCGATTGAAACCAATAACAAATGAACAAGACATGTTTTAGAATTTAATATGGAATGGAAATGGAATTAGAAGATGAATGATAGGAAAACTTATGAGGTTGAAGCAAGGGAAGAGGTTCACGCCACTTGGAAGGTGAATAAACTCCAAGATGAGTGAGGTTGGCGCCACTTGAGAGCTCCCAAAGACTTACAAGATAAGACTAAGCTAGGAGAAACAAGTCTCACTAATTCTCACTCAATTTGAGTATAGTAACTTTACTTCAATTTCAATGTGTTTTTACATGAACCAAATGCCCCTATTTATACTAGTAGAGGTTCGGTTTTGAACAAAGAAAATAGGTGGGAAATTCAAATGAAACTCATTTGAAATTTCCGCCTAATACAAGTCACATGTAAGGTGTGACTTCACATGGAAAGTGTGACTTTGCTACTTCTTCTCATAAGCTCTAAAATCCTATCCACACCTCCCTTTTATGTTCTATTTTAAATCTACTCTAAAGAAATTACAAAAAGAGACATCAATTGATGCTCATCTCCTAATGTTTGTGCCCTGCTTCTTGTAATTCTCTGAGGCATGGTGGATGATGTAATCATGGGTTGGGCTTGGGCCTCATATTGGGCTTGGGCTTGGGCTTGGGCCTAAGGCGCCCTCTCTCCTTGGTCCTCATCATGCTCCCCGGGTGAGAGAGAATTCTTCCACGAATTTTGAAGACCTGCATAGAAAGGAGTTAGATCACTAATATTAAAAGAATGACTACCAAATTATGTATCAAGCATATCTAACTCATAGGCATTATCATTAATCTTTTTGATGACTTGAAAAGGGCCATCACCACGTGGCATAAGCTTGAACTTCTTTTGAGTAGTGAATCTATCCTTCCTCAAGTGTAGCAAAACCCAATCCCCGAGTTCAAAGATTAATGGTGTGCGCCTTTTGTTAGCAAGTTCAGCATACTTGCCGACCTTTCTTTCAATTTGCAAATTTATGTGATGGTGCAAGTCTTTAATAAAATAAGCCTTTTCAAAACCATCCTTGCATAACACCTCATCAAGTACAGGAATTGGAAGAAGGTCGAGAGGTGTGAGGGGATTGAACCCATAAACAACCTCAAAAGGAGTATGAGCAGTGGTAGAATTTACTACTCTATTATAAGGAAATTCAATATGAGGTAGTAAATTTTCCCATACCCTTGGGTTCCCCAAAATAAGGCATCTTAACATTTGACCCAAAGTTATATTAACCACCTCAGTTTGACCATAAGTTTGGGGGTGGCAAGCAGTATAAAACAAAAGTTTAGTGCCAAGTTTTCCCCAAAAAGTCCTCCAAAAATGGCTTAAGAACTTTGAATCTCTGTCGGACACAATACTTCTAGGAAGCCCATGCAAACGAACTACTTCCTTAAAGAAGAGATTTGCAATAAAACAAGCATCTTCTACTTTGTGGCATGGAATAAAGTGAGCCATTTTAGAAAAGCGGTCCACTACCACAAAGATAGAATTCATACCCTTTGATGCCTTGGGAAGACCTAAGATAAAATCCATAGAAATATCTACCTAAGGCATTGTTGGGATGGGAAGAGGGGTATATAAACCATGGGATTGCACTTTAGATTTTGCCTTCCTACATGCTATGCATTTATCACATAAGTTATGTACGGATTTGCGCATGTGTGGCCAAAAGAAATGTGTATGCAAGGTATCTAAAGTTTTAGCTACCCCAAAGTGTCCCATAAGCCCTCCCTCATGTGCTTCTCTAACAAGAGATTCTCTTAAAGATCATTGGGGAACACAAAGTCGTTTTCCTTTGAAAAGGAAACCATTATGTATGAAAAAGACTTTGTGTCCTCCTTTGGAACACTCTTGATAGATAAGAGGGAAATCAAGGTCATCTTTATAAAGTTCCTTTATGTGATCAAAACCTAAGCATTGAACATCCAGAACATTTAACAAGGTATAGCGTCTAGAAAGAGCATCCACAACCACATTTATTTTACCTTGCTTATGTTTGATCACATAAGGAAATTGCTCAAGGAAATCCACCCACTTGGCATGTCTCTTGTTAAGCTTGCTTTAGATTTTCAAATATTTAAGGGATTCATGATCACTATGTATCACTTACTCCTTTGGAAAAGATAGTGTTGCCAATTTTGCAAGGCTCTTGAGTTTTTTTATCATAGGTGGAGTAGTTGAGATGACTCCCATTGAGTTTCTCACTAAAATAAGCTATGGGGTGGCCCTCTTGAAGGAGAACAACCCCAATGCCTATATTAGAAGCATCACATTCTATTTCAAATGTTCTAGTAAAATTAGGAAGGGCTAAAATGGGGGCCTTAGTCAATTTTTCCTTCAAAGTTTCAAAAGCTTGAATTTGGTCTTGTCCCCAATTGAATACCACATCCTTCTTTAGTATAGCATTTAGAGGTGCGACAATGGTACTAAAGTTTTGCACAAACCACCTATAAAAACTAGCAAGTCCATGAAAACTTTGTATCTCATTAACATTGGTGGGTGTTGGACAATGTTGAATTGCTGCAACCTTCTCAGTTTCCAACTTTCCAAAATTCTTGTATTCTGCAGTAGATTTGCTTCCAATTTTGTTTCTAAGATATTGTAGATTTTATTTTCTCCTTCTTATCCTTAGATTTTATTTTTTGTTTTGAATCAAAGAAACAACTTGGACTTTTGCATATTTAGCCCATTTGTAAAGGTAGACATTTCCTTCAAACTAATAAAAAAAACACAAAAAATAGTTAAGGCCTAAATAACCCAATTATATGAATCTGAATTAAAGCAATTGATTTATTTATTATTGTAATACAATAATCTATGAGTAAAACTATTGAATGTGAATAAATATATGTCCATCAAATACCCCCACACTTATCCTTTTGCACTCTTAGGTAAAACACTTTAAGGTTTAAAAAGAAGATGAAAAAAAAAAATAGTGCAAATAGCAAATAGCAAATTTTAAGAATGCATAATGACAGACATGATATTATTTCAAGGAATCAAGAAAAATGTTAGTTGAAATTCCAATATTTTAACGCACAAGTAGGTAATAGAATTTCAAAGGTTGAATCAGAATGACAGAACTTTCACTAGATGCTCTCTAAATCTCAAGTGTTTAGGTTTATATTTAGAGTCAACACTCATGCACACAAACACTACCATATGCTTAGCAAAACTCTAATATTCACAACAATTGGAAAACATGTAAATAGAGATCAAGAGGACTTCATAAGGGATGTAATGAGGCTAAGGTAAAGGTGGGGAAAAATAGGCTTAAAAACCATAGAAAAACAAAGGAGCAATGAAGAATAGGTCTAAAACAAGTGTAAATATCATGAAAATTGAAACCCTCTTCTCTTATTTCACGATATCATTTTATTTTTTTTTGCTTTTCTTATGCACTAGACGGTCTAACTAGTGTATTAGACGGTTCACTCTTACTTTCTTTATTTTCTTTTCTTTTTGTTGTTTTTTTCTATTTTTTTTTTTTTTGTAACTAAAGAGGTAAACTATGAAAATGAGATACATTCTCAAACTTATTAAAGAACCTATTCCTAAATAATTTCAAAGCTTCTTAATCTTCTAAGATACGGACAAACATAGGTTTTTCTATTTTGGGGCTTATAATGAGGGTTAAAAATAAGAAGAAGAAAAAACGATAGACTCAAGGGGCTTAATATTGGATTATTATGAAGGTATGTTGATATGGCTAGTGGGTTAACAAAGAATGCCTTTATCATATTAGTTCATGCACGTAAATCACAATTGTAAAACAAATAATCAAGTTAAGTTCTAGAGTATAATCAAACACGAGTGAAAACACACTAAAAAAACATTAAACTATATATCAATTAAGGCTAAAAATCTCACCCAGGACAGTCTATCTCAAAAGATTCAACCCAAAAATTCTCATAACCAACTTATTTGTCAATTTTTAAGGAAATCCAAACAACAAAGATCAAGAAACCAAAATTTGAAAGAATTATAAAACATACCACCCAGTAGATGGTCCTAGAAAGTTGATTTATTTTATTTTATTTAAACATAAGCAAAATGAAACTCAAAAAAATAAAAAAAGAATAAAAAAATTCCTAAACTATAATTCTCCTCCCCTACACTAAAATCATACATTGTCCTCAATGTAATAGAAAAAAAAAACTGAAATGACAATATAAGTAATAAAAGAGTGAGAAAGTGAGACTCCCTCAACAAGCTTGAGGGAGAGGAAGAACTGCAACTAATCTCTTCAAGCATCCCCTCTACAGTACAAGCGAAGACTCTTCATCATAGTGGTGTAGAAACACTATTAGCTGTAGCGTTTAAACAAAGCATGTAGTACCTTGGTAAAATCTGAAACAAACCTATATGATGCCAAAGCCTTGAAATAGTGGATGGAACTAGGTCGAGTCTGGAGGGCGTGTGAAATGGTACAACTGCTTCCATGGATGGATTATGGTACTATGCAAAATATAGATGGAAGACATAAATTTATTCAATATAGACGACCCGATATGGTTATCTGTTTGGGCATCGTCTAAGGGTGGTGGTCTAAGGTTAGACAGTTTAGATAGGGTAAACAGTCTAGTTAGGGTGAGAGATGGAATGAAATGTAAGTTAGGAGATGGTGGTGGCTGGTAGAGGGTGCTTTCAAATGTTCCAACAATAGAAGGTGTAGCCAGTGGAGATGATGGAATGAGTGATATAGGTTTCACCTTAAATAGTGGAGGTTGTATTATTTTGAAGCTTCGAGGATGGAAGAATAATATCAGTTTTTTTTCTTCACTATTAAGTCTACCTGAAAAATGGGTAATGTCAACTCTTCCTCCTCTTATATTACCTCCAAAACCCTATCAGAGCCATTTATTAGTGCACAATCTTTTTTAGTAGATTCTGTAAGTATAGCAGCATTAACAACTTTTGTACCAATATCTGCATCACAAAGGTTAGTGCATTATAGGAACTCAACTATCTCAACCTCTGTACATTCAATTGGATTGGAAAAGTTAAAATCTCCTAGAAACTCAATCACACTTTCATCCTTTGTGTTTATATGATGAACCAAATGACTTTTACCAGCATGTGTCACAATGACTAATGTTTAATTATTAAGCAATTATTCCAGCGTAAACTTGTCTAACGCTAGAGAGATGTTAGTATAATTGTGGTCAGATAATCTCAAGTTGTCATCCAATGAATTTAATAGTGAAATTATTAAATTAGTGTTTAGAATCTATCTACAAGAAATAAAAGTTGGCAATAACAATAAAGATAAAAGAGGGTTGAGATAGTTGTGCATAAAATATAAAAGAGATTACAATAGCAATTAAAAAGTGATTGATCCCCAAGTTCTTCCACCACTAAATTCTTCACAGATTCTCTAAAGATTAATCCTTTCTCAATTCTCCAACAGAGTTAAACCAGATTAAACATGCATCAATTTGATTCAACTGAAACTCACCAGTAAAGCATGCGTCTACTAGTTTAATAAGTACCCACTTTATTCCATGCGTATACTCCATGGAAATTCTTATCTCCTCTCTCTTGAATCATGTGCCCAAGAAATTAATCAGAACAATGCGAACTAACTAAGAAACCAAAGTTTAAGATAAGGAAGACTCTCAATCATGTGTTCACGTACAACATCTCACAAATACCAGTTTTCCAGGAGTTTAGAATATTAAAACAACTGCTATAGAGAATTAAAAAATGAAACTTTTATTGATCAAAACCTTATAACTCAATGGGGAATTACAAAGCAATCAAAAAAAAAAAAGTTTAGCCTTCCAAGCCAAGGAAAAACAAAAAGAATTACAAAGAAGAAAAGAAACTCAGAAAATCCTATGACGCTCCCCCCTTTCTCCTTAAAGCTTGTGTCTTTCTAAAGGTCTTTATGCTCCAAGGATCTTGGGAATATATTATGGTTTACATTTTTTTTAACAGTTTCATTTAAAAGAGTTAATTTTAGTTAACTCTGTTTCATTTAATAGAGTTAACTTTAGTTACCAAACATGTAGTTACTTATTATTTGGGTAAGTGTAGGTTTCAAAATAATATTATTTTAGTTAACTGTTTTATTTAACAAAGTTAACTTTAGTTTGATATATGTACGCATTACTAGATGATAAGTAATGTTTTTTGTTGTTGTTTTGTTGTAGCCATGACAATTGATAAATCGTGGATTTGTAAACCACAAAACACCATTGAATATACAAATGGGTTGCACGTGTTTTTGGAAATTGCATTTGAACATGCTAATAGTCCTGTAATTAAGTGTCCATGTGTAAAGTGTGGTTTCAGAAAGTGGCAAACAAGGGATGTAGTTCAAGAAAACTTAACATGTACAACTTTCCCTCAAAACTACAAAACTTGGTATTTGCATGGTGAAAGACCAAAGGTAACTAAGTTTATGATCGCTACAAGTGCGCATGTCATTGAAGATTTATTGGAATCTCAAAATTCAATGGAAGACATGTTGAACGATGCATTCGAGTTTGTGGGGGCATGATGAGGAAACTGAAGTTGATGGTCTGCAAAATAATATGGTGGGTGAATGAATGAAATACAAACTTTGATGGATTGATGATGGACAATAATGAACCCTTATATGAAGGTTGTACAAAGTATTCAAAGTTATCATTAATGTTGAAGTTGTAACATATCAAATGCATAAGTAGAATGAGTGAAAAAGCAATGACCATAATTCTAGACTTGCTAAAGGACGCATTTCAACATGCTAAGTTTCCTAACTCGTTCTATAAGGCGAAGAATGTTGATGAGAATCAAATAAAGGAGGCTTTTATTAATGGAGGAAGAGGACATCCACCCTCACATTTGAAGTTCTTCCTTCTAGTCTTCTCAAAATTAAAAGAAGACATAAAATAAAGATGAGGCCAAAGCCCAAGCACAAGAAGGCCAAAGCCCAAAGAGCCCAAGTCCATCCCATGAGGGGCAAGGCCAAGCTTTGAAATACTCTTGTATAGTTAGGAGGTGTGGTTATTAAATAAAGGAGTGTGAAAATGTAAAATAAAGTCACATTGTCCATGTGACTTAGGAGAGTGGTGTAGGTGTAGTTTTTAGGAGGTGTCATAGTAGAAAAAGATCACACCTCCCATGTGACTTGTTTTTTGGTAGGAATTTCAAATGAGTTTATTTGAATTTTCCCACCTATTTTTCAGAACCTCTAGGCTACAAATAAAGGTGCTTAGCTTGTACAATTCAGATTTGAAATTTGATTAGAGAAACTATACTCAATTTTTGAGAGAGCATTGGAGAGCTTTGTGCCTTCCTCACTAGTCTTATCTTGAGAGTTTCCATGGTTACCTCAAGTGGCGGCTTGCACACTCATCTTGGAGTCACCATCCTCTAAGTTGCGTGATCATCCAACCATTCCTCCATCTTCATGAGCTTTCTCTTCTCCTTCCTTCCTTCTCTTTCAATTGTTCATGTCTTAGCTTGCTTCTCTTGAATTTCTGTTCGGCATTTTCATTTCTTATGAGTTTTGCTTCGGTTCATTTGTTTACTTGCTGTTCTTCATCATTTCTTCTTCATTTCTAGTCTTTTGTTCGGTGCATTTCTGTTTTTGTGTTGTTTAATCGGTGCCTTTGCCTTTTCTTCCAATTCAATCGGTTCAATTTGACAATATGTGGAACTTCCATGTGAGTTTGGGTTTTGGTACTAGTCTTGGTGAGTTCTTGATCATAGAACCTTGGTCCAATTCTATCTTAAAGTGCCTATCTCATATCCAAATCAAGATGATTCCTAAGAATGTCAAGATCATTCAAAGTGTGCTAGTGGAATCATATCATGTGGTATTGATGAGAATCAACTAAAGGTGGCTTTTTATAATGAAGAACAAGATCATTCGCCTTCACATTTAAAGTTTTTCTTGTTAATCTTTGCAAAAGATAAAGCCCAAGCCCAAGCCCAAGCCCAAGAAGGCCAAAGCCCACAAAAACCCAAAGACCATCCCATGAAGGGCAAGGCCAAGTTTTAAATAAATATTGTTTAGAAAGGTGCTTAGAGGGAAACATTAGAAACCTCTATTGTTAAAGCATCTTTTAGTCTTTAGTTAAGAGTCTTAGGGGGGGTGTATTAGTAGATAGGTGTAGGAGTAAATAAGGAGGTGCCAAAGTGAGAGAAAGGATCACACCTTCCTCATGCCTTGTTTTAGGCGCAAATTCTAGAAGCTTTTTGGGAGGGAGTTTTTTTTGAATTTGTGTAGCTTACATTTCAGCACCTTAGGCTATAAATAGAGGTGCTCTCTTTGTAAAATTCAGATTTGAATTCATCTAAAGAAACTATACTCAAAATTGGAGTGAGCATTTGGAGAGCTTTTGAGCTTCTACTCTAGTCTTATCTTGAAGGACCATGGTTTCCTCAAGTGGCGGCTTGCACACTCATCTAGGAGCATCCATACTTCTAGTGGCGTGATCATCCAATCTATCTTCCATCTTCATGAGCATTCTCTTCTCCTTCCTTTCTTCTTCTTCAATTTGTTCATGTTGCCTTGAGTTTTGAGTTGTTGTTGTTTCGGTTCCTCTAATTTTCCAGCACCTATTTTCTGTTTGTTGCTTATTTCTGTTCGGTACTTTTGTTTTTAATTCAATTCTGTTCGGTCTATTCTTTTTATTTTCCTTTGTTGATTCAATTTGACAATATTTGGTTCATCCAAATGAGTTTGGGATTTGGTACTTGTTATTGGTGAGTTCTTGATTTTAGAACCATGATCCAACTTCTAAGAAAGTGCCTCTATATTTTCCAGCTCAAGGTGATTCCTCAAAGTGTCAAGAATCTTGTTCTATGTGGCTATTGGAATCACATCATGTGGTATCATGAGTCTTAGGTTCATTCTTGTTTAATTGTTGAGTTGTGTGCACTTTATTTCAAGAGCTCTTTTTAATTTCTTGCAATTTAAGTTTCTGTTTTAGAATTTTAATTGAGTATTCTTGCTGTTTTTCTTTTGCTCCAAGTGTTTGAGGAAAGGTTTATGGCACTCATAATTCTTATGAGTATGGTTGCTCTTTTGGAATGGCATTATCCTTCCTAGAGTTTACCTTAAGCTTCCTTTCACTTGTTACAATTTGTGTTGTGTCTTTTAATTTTTGAATCATTTCAAGTTTTGTCTTAGTCATGTTATTCCATATATGTCATTACTTCTAGTAGTACTTTTATTGTTTTGATTGTTTCTTGCTTTGGTGTCATATAATTTTCTGAATTGATGTTGATCCTTTGTGCATTTTCTTTTTAGAATTTGAGTTCATACTTGTATTCTAGACCTATACAAGTTCCAATACATCATTTTCTATTATGTCTTTGCTAGTTCATCATTCTGTTTTTTTATTCCTATTAGGATTCCTCTGTTTCTGAAAAAAGTGCTTACTGTTTTTCCTTATTGCAACTGATTTACGTACTGTAAAATTCTGAAATTCTGGATTTGAGATATTCAAAGTGTTAGAAAAGAATAGAAAAAAAGAATCATTCAAAAATATGAAGTACACAAAAAATGATAAATAAAATAAAAAAAGTGTACATTCCTGCCGAAAAAAATACGGTAATCTGGCAGTGATTTTAAAAAATTTATTTCTCTCAATTGGCTTACTGTTTTTAATTGATTCCAGTGCCATTTTTGAGTTAACATCTTGAAGTTTCTGTGGTATAAATTTCAAAATCCAGTTCGCTCTACAACGTTCCAGTTAAATCAGTGAATATCAAACACAGTTTGCATAAAAAAAAATTTCCAGTAGCTAAATTTTTTGTTTTCTTCATCTACTCTAGTGCTTTTCCTTAGGTATTCTTTTGTGTGCCTACTTTTCTCATTGAGTTCTTTATTTTCTTGATTGTCTTTCATTCTTACTCTTTGAGTTTGTCTTACATATAGTATTCCTTTTGCAATTACCTTTTCCTTGCTTATACCTTTTCTTGTTTGTCTTTATTGTTTCTTTGGTTTTGTGGTGGTTTGCTCTTAAGATTGGTGTGCTTGCTTTGACATATTTCATTTGAGGATTCCAAGGCCTCAAGATCAGATTGGAGCAAGAACATTATTTCTTTGAGAGTGATATCTTTTTCTACCTCATTTCACTTCGGCAGTTTCAATTGCAAAGTTCACTGTTTTTGCTAATTTTTAACTTGTTTGTTGTTTTTGTGTGTTTGCTGTTTTTTTAATTACAAATGGCTGGATTTTCAAGTGATGCATCCTACAAGCAGAATTCTCCTTCCAAAGCTTCAATCCTTGGTGAATTACATGAAGCTCAAAGAACCATTAGACGGTTGGAGGAGAAAATGCAAAAGATGGAGGTCCAACAAGCTAGACCATCTCCTTCTATCCATGATGGACATCATTCTCATAGACCATCTTCAAGAGCTTCTTCAAATGATGTTGGCCGTGAAGATGACCATAGGAGAAGGAGAACTCCACCCCAATTCCTTGGACATAGACATCACAACCAAGGGGAGAGACCTCACTATGGCAATGGCTACTACCAAGATGCAAAGGCTAGGCTACCTTCGGTCAAGCTTCCTTGTTTCAATGGCTCAAGTGATCCTAATGTATATTTAGATTGGGAGGCTAAGTGTGAACAAATATTTGAGATCCATGAGATCCAAGATGAGCATAAGCTTAAGCTAGCCACCCTAGAGTTTAGTGATTATGCCATGAAATGGTGGCATGGAATTGTAAAGGACATTATCTATCACAAGGGTCCTCCCGTGGACTCTTGGAACTCTTTAAAGGCTCAAATGCGCGCTAGATTTGTGCCCCCACATTTTAGGAAAGACCTCATGTTGAGACTCCAACGGTTTCAACAAGGTACGCTAAATGTGGATGAATATTATAAAGAGCTAGAAACGCTTGTGCTTAAAATTGAATTAGAGGAAAGTGAGGAAGCTATGATTGCTAGGTTTGTGAGTGGTCTTAGGAAGGATATTCAAGACTTTGTTGAGTTACAAGAGTATTCATCATTGGGCTCTTTAGTTCATCTTGCAATGAAGGTGGAAGCCCAACTTGCTAAGAAAAACTCTTTCAAAAATGCTTCCAATGATGGATACTACTCCAAGTCTTGGAGAACCAAAAATTCTTTTTCTAAACATCCTTCCAAAGATTCTTCTTTCAAACCCAAGGATCCTACGCCATCTACTTCTAGGCCTAAATCCCCAATTAAATCGTCTAGTCAAAAGTGTTTTAAATGTTTGGGATATGGTCACATTGCTGCTAATTGCCCTTCTAAAAGAAGTATGTACATGCATGAAGGCATTGTAGTTAGTGAGCATGATTCCACTTCACCTAGGCATTCTTCACCTTCTAGACCATCAAGTGAAAATGAGAGTGAAAGTCCTTGTGAAGGTGACTTATTGATGGTAAGACGTATGTTGGGCACAATTCCAAAATCTTTGAATGATACTCAAAGAGAAAATATTTTTCACACCCGATGTCTTATCAACAACAAGTTATGTTCCTTGATTATTGATGGGGGAAGTTGCACTAATGTGGCTAGTACAAGAGTTGTGGAGAAGTTAGCCTTACCCACTATCTCTCATACCAAGCCCTACAAATTACAATGGCTTAGTGAAGTAGGTGAAATCATGGTGAATAAACAAGTCCTCCTTAACTTCGCTATAGGAAAGTATAAAGATGAGGTTTTATGTGATGTTGTGCCTATGGAAGCTTCTCATCTTCTTTTAGGAAGGCCTTGGCAATATGATAGACATGTTTTACATGATGGCCTATCCAATACAATGTCTTTTTCCTTCCTAGGGCGCAAGGTTATATTAAAACCCCTCTCTCCCAAAGAGGTTCATGAGGACCAAATAAAAATGAAAACTAAAAGAGAAAATGAGAAAGAAAAAGAAGTAAGTACTACACTGAGTCACACCATTTTCTCCTCTAAATCCATCATGTTGACTTGTGCTATACCTCAAATGGACCCTCCAAGGTCTTCTTCTTCTTTATCTTTTTCATTACCCAAGGTTCCTATTTCAACACCACCTTGGTTAAAATATGTTAGGGATGATTTTTTCATACCTCCTAATGCGTTTCACCATTTAAGAGGTCTTTTTCCAAAAAATATCATCATTCCCAAACAAATTTTTCCAACTTGGTTGATTCATAGGACCTCCTTTTCTGCAATCCCTTTGATTCCCTCTACTAAGTCATGTATTCCTTTTTCTTACTCTTTTGATTGTAAAAGTATACTGACTTTGTTATATGCAGGGATTCAGAATTCGTGGGCGAATTCTCTCCAACTCGGGGAGTATGATGAGAATCAACTAAAGGTGGCTTTTTATAATGAAGAACAAGATCATTCGCCTTCACATTTAAAGTTTTTCTTGTTAATCTTTGCAAAAGATAAAGCCCAAGCCCAAGCCCAAGCCCAAGCCCAAGAAGGCCAAAGCCAACAAAAGCCCAAAGACCATCCCATGAAGGGCAAGGCCAAGTTTTAAATAAATATTGTTTAGAAAGGTGCTTAGAGGGAAACATTAGAAACCTCTATTGTTAAAGCATCTTTTAGTCTTTAGTTAAGAGTCTTAGGGGGGGTGTATTAGTAGATAGGTGTAGGAGTAAATAAGGAGGTGCCAAAGTGAGAGAAAGGATCACACCTTCCTCATGCCTTGTTTTAGGCGCAAATTCTAGAAGCTTTTTGGGAGGGAGTTTTTTTTGAATTTGTGTAGCTTACATTTCAGCACCTTAGGCTATAAATAGAGGTGCTCTCTTTGTAAAATTCAGATTTGAATTCATCTAAAGAAACTATACTCAAAATTGGAGTGAGCATTTGGAGAGCTTTTGAGCTTCTACTCTAGTCTTATCTTGAAGGACCATGGTTTCCTCAAGTGGCGGCTTGCACACTCATCTAGGAGCATCCATACTTCTAGTGGCGTGATCATCCAATCTATCTTCCATCTTCATGAGCATTCTCTTCTCCTTCCTTTCTTCTTCTTCAATTTGTTCATGTTGCCTTGAGTTTTGAGTTGTTGTTGTTTCGGTTCCTCTAATTTTCCAGCACCTATTTTCTGTTTGTTGCTTATTTCTGTTCGGTACTTTTGTTTTTAATTCAATTCTGTTCGGTCTATTCTTTTTATTTTCCTTTGTTGATTCAATTTGACAATATTTGGTTCATCCAAATGAGTTTGGGATTTGGTACTTGTTATTGGTGAGTTCTTGATTTTAGAACCATGATCCAACTTCTAAGAAAGTGCCTCTATATTTTCCAGCTCAAGGTGATTCCTCAAAGTGTCAAGAATCTTGTTCTATGTGGCTATTGGAATCACATCAGGTATCAAGAGTTTAGGTGTGTTCTTGTTTAATTTTTGAGTTGTGTAGCACTTTAATTTCAAGAGCTCTTTAATTTCTTGCAATTTTACGGTTCTGTTTTAGGCTTATTTGAGTTTTATTGTTGTTTTCTTTATGTTGCCTATCATATGTTTGAGTATTTTCCTTTTTTAATCCATACAAGTTTTGTCTTAGTCTTGTTTTTCCATAATCGTCATCACTTCTTGTAGTACTTTTAATGAATTTGTTGTTTCTTGCTTTGGTGTCATATACTTTTTCTGAGTTTGATACTTGATGCTTTGTGCATTTTCTGTTTTAGATTGAGTTCATACTTGTATTCTATACCTATACAAGTTCATATACATCATTTTCCATTATGTCTTTGCTAGTTCATAATTCTGTTTTTCATTCCTGTTAGGATTCCTCTGTTTTTCAGAAAACGTGCTTACTGTTTTTCCTTATTGCAATTGATTTACTCACTAAAAAATTCTGAAATTCTGTATTTGTGTTATTCAAAGTGTTAGAAAAGAGTAAAAAAAATAAGTACTCAAAAATTCAAAGTACACAAAAAATGATAAATAAAATACAAAAAGTGTACATTTCTGCCGAAAAAAATACGGTAAACCCTAAACTGGCAGCGACTTTGAAAAATTTATCTCAATTAATTGGCTAACTCTTTTTGCATAATTCCAATGCCATTTTTGAGCTAAGATATTGAAGTTTGTGTGGTTAAAATTTCTTAATCCAGTTCGCTCTATATCATTCCAGTTAAATCAGTGAACATCAAGCACAGTTTGCATAAAAAAAAATTCCAGTAGCTAATTTTTGTTTTCTTCATCTACTCTAGTGCTTTTCTTTAAGTATTCTTTTGTGTGCCTACTTTCTCATTGAGTTCCTTATTTTCTTGCTTGTCTTTTGTTCATTAATCTTTGAGTTTGTCAAACATCTAGTATTCCTTTTGTTCTAGCCTTTCATTGCTTATACTTTTTCTTGTTTGTCTTTATTGCTTCATTGGTTTTGTTGTGGTTGGCTTTGAGATTGGTGTGCCTTTCTTTGACATCTTTCATTTGAGGATTCCTAGACCTCAAGATCAGATTGGTGCAGGGACATTATTTCTTTGAGAGTGACCTCTTTTCTGGCCAAATTCACTTCGGCAATTTTGGTTGCCAAACTCATTGTTTTTGCTAACTTTGTTTCTTGACTTGTTTGCTGTTTTTTTTTTTTGTGTTTGCTGTTTTTATTTGCAAATGGCTGGCTATTCAATTGGTGAATCTTACAAGAAACACTTCCAAAGCTTCAGTCCTTGGTGAATTGCATGAAGCTCAATGTACCATTCGGCGTTTGGAAGAAAAATTGCAAAAGATGGAGGTGCAACAAGCTAGGCCATCTCACTCTATCAATGGTGGGCATCATTCACATAGACCTTCTTCAAGAGGTTCTTCAAATGACTTTGGCCGTGAAGAGGAACATAGAAGAAGGAAGCCTCACCATCATTCTCATGAAGAGAGCTATAACCGTGACCAAAGATATCACCAAGTGTTCAACATTTCTTGTGCCAAAGTCCCTAGTTTTAATGGTGATAGTGATCCTAATGTGTATTTAGATTGGGAGGCTAAGGTTTACCATTATTTTCATGTGTATAAGGTCCAAGATGACGATAAACTTAGGATAGTTTCTTCATCCTTTTTGGGCTATGCCAAAGAATGGTGGCATAAAATTGTAATGGACATTATATATCGCAAGAAACCTCCCGTGGTTTCTTGGAATGCTTTGAAAGAGTGTATGCACGCGAGGTTTGTTCCTCCTTCTAGGAAGGAACACTTGTTGAAGTTCCAAAGGCTTCCTCAAGGACATCGGATGGTAGATGAATACTTTAAAGATTTTGACACAACTTTGACTAAAATGAATATGCATGCTAATGAAGAGTCAAAGATTAAATGGTTTGTACGTGGTTTGAGAAGAGAAATTAGAGACTTTGTAGAATTAAATGAGTATTCTTCTTTAAAGAAAGTGTTTCACAAAGCCATCAAGGTAGAATTATATCTTTTGAAAAAAACTTTCAAAAATACTCATGATGATGATTTTTACAACTCTTCTAGGAAGGATGCAAACAAAATTTCTACTCAAATTTCTCCTTCCAATTTTTCCAAACAAACCATGTTTCCAAAAAAAGTTTCTACTACAAATCCTTCTACTCCTAAGTAACCTACCAAAACATCAAATATCAAATGTTTTAAATGTTTAGGTTTTGGGCACATAGCTCTTCATTGTCCACAAAAGCAAATCTTAAAAATAAGCAAGGTAAAACAAGACCTAACTCACCCACCTACCACAAGTAAAAATGAAAAAGACAAAGAAGGCCAAGTTAACATGGGTCTTATCCTTCCACATCCAAGGTGTTTTCCTTCCTTATCTTTTTCATTACCAAAGGTTCTTACTTCACAACCATCTTGGTTAAAAAATGTTAGGGATGATTTGTTCATACCTCCTAATGGTTGTCACCATTTAAAAGGCCTTTTTCCAAAAGATATCATCATTCCCAAACAAATTTTTCCAACTTGGTCGATTTCTAGAACCTCCTTTTCTGATATCCCATTGTTTACAAATGCTAAGTCATGTTTTACCATTTTCTTCCACTTTTAATTGTAAAAATAAACTGACTTTGTTATATGCAGGGATTCAGAATTCGTGGATGAATTCTCTCCAACTCGAGGAGTATGATGAGAATCAAATAAAGGAGGCTTTTATTAATGGAGGAAGAGGACATCCACCCTCACATTTGAAGTTCTTCCTTCTAGTCTTCTCAAAATTAAAAGAAGACATAAAATAAAGATGAGGCCCAAGCCCAAAGCCCAAGCCCAAGAAGGCCAAAGCCCAAAGAGCCCAAGTCCATCCCATGAGGGGCAAGGCCAAGCTTTGAAATACTCTTGTATAGTTAGGAGGTGTGGTTATTAAATAAAGGAGTGTGAAAATGTAAAATAAAGTCACATTGTCCATGTGACTTAGGAGAGTGGTGTAGGTGTAGTTTTTAGGAGGTGTCATAGTAGAAAAAGGAAACACCTCCCATGTGACTTGTTTTTTGGTGGGAATTTCAAATGAGTTTATTTGAATTTTCCCACCTATTTCTCAGCACCTCTAGGCTATAAATAAAGGTGCTTATCTTGTACAATTCAGATTTGAAATTTGATTAGAGAAACTATACTCAATTTTTGATAGAGCATTGGAGAGCTTTGTGCCTTCCTCACTAGTCTTATCTTGAGAGTTTCCATGGTTACCTCAAGTGGCGGCTTGCACACTCATCTTGGAGTCACCATCCTCTAAGTGGCGTGATCATCCAACCATTCCTCCATCTTCATGAGTTTTCTCTTCTCCTTCCTTCCTTCTCTTTCAATTGTTCATGTCTTAGCTTGCTTCTCTTGAATTTCTGTTCAGCATTTTCATTTCTTATGAGCTTTGCTTCGGTTCATTTGTTTACTTGTTGTTCTTCATCATTTCTTCTTCATTTCTAGTCTTTTGTTCGGTGCATTTCTGTTTTTGTGTTGTTTAATCGGTGCCTTTGCCTTTTCTTCCAATTCAATCGGTTGAATTTGACAATATGTGGAACTTCTGATGGAGGAGGGCCAAGCACATCTAGCCATGGGAGCCAAAGCCCACACCATGAAGAGCGTCTAGACCAAGGAGAGCGTCTAGCTCCAAGGAATGAGCGTCTAGGCCGTGAAGAAGGGAAGCTACCTATGGAGCGTCTAGGTGTGGAACTAGACCGTCTAGGTCCCCTCACAAGATCAATGGCTAAGCATGTACAAGCACAAAGGGATGAAGCCACGGATGGAAGAGAGAAAGCCTTGTATATGTTGCATCAAGGCCCAATAGGGGTACTTAGTAGATAGGGTAGTGTAGAAAGCACATTTGAATGAAACATTCTAGAACTTTGCTAGGTGTGACCGGTCATGGCACATGGCCTAGGCTTGCATTTCATTTGGTTTACATTTCATTATGTATTAGCTTAGGTTTTACGTCCCAAATAGCCTATAAATAGGGAGGCTATCTCATGTATTTTGCAAGTTTATTGTGAGTAAAGTTATGCTGCCCATTTGTGCTCAACTTTGCTTCTCCCTAGAATCCTAGGCTCTAAACTTCAATTCCTTCATCTTTTCCCTTGAGTTGGCCGAACCACTCAATACCCATACTTATCATGCACCTACAAGATCAACACCACTCTTAGGAGGATCTTGCTCACTCTCATTCATTGCTTCCGCCCCATACTCTACATTGATTCAAGAAGAACTTCATGAAAATGCCATCAACTTCCATATGAGTTTGGGTTTTGGTACTAGTCTTGGTGAGTTCTTGATCATAGAACCTTGATCCAATTCTATCTTAAAGTGCCTATCTCATATCCAACTCAAGATGATTCCTAAGAATGTCAAGAATCATTCAAAGTGTGCTAGTGGAATCATATCAAATGTGATTACCCAAACTTGGTCTTAATTATGTCAAAATACTAACTTGCCTAAAAGATTGTATGCTATATTGAGGTGAAAACAATGAAGGCTTAGAAAAATGTAAACGGTGCAAAACGTCTAAGTGGGAAAATAAATAGAAGAAGCAATATGCAAAAATCTTGCGTTACTTTCCATTAAAATCGCGATTGCAAAGATTGTTTATGAGTTCTAAGATGATTGAGTTTATGGCATGGCATGTATCAAGATGGATTGATGAGGCATCCTAGAGATTTCGAGGCTTGGAAACCGTTTGATTTATGGCAAATGATCTTCGGAATTTGCAACTAGCCTTAGCTTCTAATGGCTTGAATCCTTATGGAAACATGAGGACAAACCATAGTATATGGCCACTGTTTCTCATCCCATACAATCACCCTCCTTAGGAGTATAAGAAGCAAACATCTTTTATCCTCTCCATGATAATTCCTGAAAAACAAATGGTAGGAAATGACATTGATGTTTACTTAGAACCACTAATAAACTAATTGAAGGAGTTATAGTTTGAGGGAGTGCAAACATTTGCTTATTTCCACCAATTGGTAGAGTTGTAAGTGTTGCTTTAGCTGTTGAGATGTCAACTGAGAGAACGCAAGAACATCAATATGTATTATTTAATTGCGTGAGTACTAACACTCAATATATATCTAATTATATTAACAAGTTGTCCTTTATGGAATTATTAGTAATATATTGGTTTCAAATTTTTTCTTAAGGAATTTACACAACATTTACGAAGGTCTAGAGGGAGAAGAATTCCAAATACAAAGCAATAAAAGATTGTCAATAATAAATTCATGAATTAGTTTCCTCAAATGGTAGGTACAATATGTTTTTACAGGTTAGAAATGTTAATTTCAAAGATATATTGACACCAATCATTATTTTTGTAGATTAATAACCCAGACATTTGGAGTGCAATTGCAAATGGTCTTAAGTATTTATCTCAAGGTCCAACACCACATGATAGAAGATTATTTTTCCTTTAATGTAAATGGTTTCAAATTTAGAACTGAAAGTCGAGAACATAGGTTAAAAACCCATAAATGTGGAGTTTTCTTAACTTTTTCAACATCATGTGTTGCAAGTGCTGCAGATCGAAACATTAGACAAGCAAATTTGGCATATTGTGGAAAACTAGAAGATATAATTGAGCTTAACTACTATGGTCATTTTAAGGTTATCTTGTTCAAATGTAAATGGGTTGACACCATAAGGGATAGGGGTTGAGAAAGGATCCTTGGGGTTTCACTTGTATTAATTTTTCAAGTTTAATTCACATGGGAGATCGCAGGAATATGATCCATACATTGAAGCTTCACAAGCTGAAATGGTATATTATATAAATGATGAGCTGAATAAGGATTGGTCAATTGTTGTCCATTTGAAACCACGAGACTTGCATGATATGGGAGAAGGACAAGGTGAAGTTTGTGAAGTAGAACCGTGTCCACAAAAAGACTTAAGTGATTTTTCAACTACTCTAACCAATTGGCATTTTTTAGGGATGATGAAGATGATGAATTACTAAATTAGGACAACAATGATGATGAACTTCATGAAAATGAATCAGTGTCAAAGTAATAATAAGCTTGGTTCAGCTGCATCGTTAATATGTTCATTCATCTACCATGCCTTTATATGATACATGTATGAAGCTTTTAATATGTATTCACTTTTAATATATCTTCACTTTTAAATTATGTTATATTTGATTACTTCATTTTTATGTGTAGATATGCCTAAACCTAAAAGGATCAAAAACTTGCTTAAGTTCATTGTTGGTTCAGAAAATTTGTGGTGAACTATGTAAACATTAATGACTTCTGCTACACAAGACCAGACAAGAACTGATTCAAAATATCCACAAACTATACATCAACAAACCTCACAACTTGCACTACCACAAACTTCACAAGTTCCACAATCACAAACTTCATAAGTTCCACAACCACATACTTCTGATTTTGTAGCACTACATACCTTTGAATTTGAAAATCCTGATTCTTCTCAACCTACACAATCACATACCACTAAATCTATACTTCCACAAACTTTTGAATCTGCACCATCACAACCAACTTTCGAGTCTGAACTTGAAAGAGTGCAGCCAAGAAAATCAAGGCAGCCAAACCACTATTATGATATAGGTAAAATCTTTTGTTTTTTATTTACATGTAATGAGTAAAATCTTTTGTTTTTTCTTTACATGTAATAAATAAAATCTTTTGTTTATTCTTTACGTGTAATAAGTAAAATCTTTTGTTTTTACTTTACATGTAATAATTTTCACTGGACATGAAATAATGCATTTAATTTTTATAGATGAGGAAGGAGTTATTCAAAAACTAAAGTGAAGGTTAGAGATGCTTATAACTTCCCTGACAGATTACATATGGTGGTGAATTATGATGAAAATTTTCAACCAATTGGTGAAGCATCTGGTCTACTTGTTGGAGTTTGTGGACAGCTAACAACAAATCATGTATTGTTTCCTATTAGTTTTGAAAGGTGATTAACTTTGTCAGATACTTACAAGGATACAGTGTGGAATGCACTAAAGGTAATATAACTTACATTGAAATAACTTCAGCCTTATTTAATGTATTCAGTACATTTGGACTAACTTCTTTTATTTTTTTTATGTCTCAATTTTATTTCAAGGTAAATGAAGATTTGACTGAAAGAGATGTCATGATTAAAATTGGGAAACTGTGGTGGGAGTATAGATGCAAGCTTTGGAATGATTTCTATGACCCACTTTTGAGCAAAAATGACCTCATCAAGAATGTTCCAACAAAAGTAAACATCGAACAATGGGTTGTTTTTGTTGATTATCGTTTGAGGCCTTCTACAATGGTAAACACTTTTCATTATTTGATTGTTAATAAAGTTACTTTAAGTTTACACAAAACTGATTTCATTTTCACTTTTTAGAACATGTGTAATAGAAATAAAGATATAAGGAAGAGACAAATTATTCCTCGCACTAGTGGTGTTGATGTGATTCCAATAGCCATATAGAGAAAGGTTCTTGACCTTCTTAGGAATCACCTTGAGTTGGACATTATAGAGGCACTTTTCTTAGAGTTGGATCATTGTTCTAAGACAAGAACTCACCAAAAACTAGTACCAAATCACAAACTCATTTGGATGAACCAATTTTAGTCAAATTGAACCGAACAAAAGAGTAAGAAAAGCACAGGAACAAGATGAATGGACTGAAATATAAAACTGCCGAACCAAAACTCATAAAAAAAACAGCAAGAACACCAAACCAAAACTCAAGAACACAAGCTAACAAAAACAATAGAAAGAGAAGAAAGGAAGGAGAAGAGAGTGCTCATGAAGATGGAAGAATGTTGGATGATCTCGCCACTAGAAGTGTGGAATGCTCCTAGATGAGAGTGATGCCGCCACTTGAGGACTCCAATGATCCATCAAGATAAGACTAGAGAAGAAGGCTCAAAGCTCTCCAAAGTTCACTCAAAATTTGAGTAGAGTTTTCTTAGATTAATTCCAATCTGAATTTTACAAAGGAAGCACCTCTATTTATAGCCTAAGGTGCTGAAAAATAGGTGGGAAATTTCAAATAAACTCATTTGAAATTCCCACCAAAAACAAGTCACATGGGAGGTGTGACCTTTTTCTAATATGACACCTCCCAAAAACTACACCTACACCACTCTCCTAAGTCACATGGGTAATGTGACTTTATTTTACATTTTCACACTCCTTTATTTAATAACCACACCTCCTAAAACTATACAAGAGTATTTCAAAGCTTGGCATTGCCCCTCATGGGATGGACTTGGGCTCTTTGGGCTTTGGCCTTCTTGGACTTGGGCTTGGGCTTTGGGCTTGGGCCTCATCTTTATTTTATGTCTTCTTTTAATTTTGAGAAGACTAGAAGGAAGAACTTCAAATGTGAGGGTGGATGTCCTCTTCCTCCATTAATAAAAGCCTCCTTTATTTGATTCTCATCAGGTGTTATGTCTTTGTCAAGAAGAAGAGATAATATTTTTTACTTATATTGTGCTTTTTGTTTTAATATAATACAATTTATGACTTTATTTAATTGAGACCGGTAAGAATATTATACGAGTTGAAATGTGGAAGATCACACAT
This sequence comes from Phaseolus vulgaris, assembly GCF_051622355.1. Lineage (NCBI taxonomy): Eukaryota > Viridiplantae > Streptophyta > Magnoliopsida > Fabales > Fabaceae > Phaseolus > Phaseolus vulgaris. Next base: position 14,966,580 of record NC_143508.1, read on the forward strand.
AAGAGGAAAAATGACACCTATGTGAATGATGAGGCTATGGAGATTGGGGTAAAGTATTATTATAATTTCAAAATATGTTTGTTGTTTTGATGATGATATATTGGTAGTATTGTTTTGACGATGATATATTGGTGATGATGATGATATATTGGTATTGCACTTGCATACCTATAGACAACAATAAAAGCACCATTGGACTACTTACAACAAATGAATTGTGAATATATAAATTAATTATACTGAATCAGTACCATTCAATGTAAATTGGAAATTGTGAAACAGTAACTAAGAGTCAGTGCATTGTTATAGAATAGAAGCCAGATAGTCTCGAAGGCCAAATTTTAGTTATGTATCAATCATTACTATTTCCTTGATGTGAGTTGATTTTAGGATTGAACATTTTGTTGGTTTCACTTTGTTTATGAATTTTTATTTTAAGAATATGGTGAGAAACTCAAAGAAGATTCCCACTAGACACGAACTTAACCAAGTGGTTAAGTAAGTGTGAAGGTTCGCTTTTAGAGGGCAAAGAAAAAACACAATATAAGGTGATAATGATGATGAGGTACGAAAATTAAAATAACATAAGATGGAAGGAAGCAAGATGATAACTGAATAAAAAAAATGAGAATAAATAAGCAAAGGGGAATGGAATTACGAAAGGCACAATGGAAGAAAAAAAAGAGAAAGATGAGAGAAACTTATGGAATGGAAGATGGATCACGCCACTTGGAAGATGGATCACGCCAAGATGAGTGGTGAAGAGTCGTCACTTGAAGTGCACTACACTCACAACATAAGACCCAAGAACCTTTAGGAAACTTAACTTACTAAACAATCTGACAGAGTTTCTTTTCTATTCAAAATTCAATGTGTGAAATACATGAGGCAAAGAACTTTATTTATAGGAGATAGTGCCTTGGAGAACAAGATAGAGGATCAGGGTGTCATTTGTGAGAAACCTTCTAGAAGGTAGGTCAAAGAAACTCTAAACCTATAAGCACTTGCTATGAAAGATGGGTTTGGCACAAGCCCAATTTATGCTAAGTACACCTCAATTTATGCAAAGTGAGCCCTACTCTAGCTTATTCTTCTATTTGGACCCCCAAATTGAGCCCAATTTATTTACATAAACTTGTCTTTTAAATAGACTAGAAGAAAGAACATTCGATGCTCTGGCCTATGTCCAGTTCTTCTTATGTTGAGGTCCTTCTGAAGTTTGGTGGGGCCTTTTGTCTTGGATGCTAAGATGAATGACTTAATTGTGAAGTGTATGTTGTGTCCTTGGTTATCTCCTTGTCTAATTGGGTTGTATCATTCCCTCATTTGCATAAAAAGGTCAAAATTATTGCACTGGTCAAACATAACTAGTAAACTAAGAAAAAGAATATGGATACCTCCCTCCTTTTATTTCCATTATATTTTATAATTCTTTCAGACATACATTAACATACCAACCAATATGCAATATGCTAAAATATTAATTAAATTTCTCAGTGTTAAAATCCCAACTTTAGTACCATATGCTTCTACTAAGAAAGAAGAGAAGAAAAATAATCAACCATGAAGTTGAGCCACTAGATCGGAAATTGCTTAATTGGTGGTATGATAAGGTTCATTGGTGGTCCGAATTGTTTGATGTTTTGATGATGATATATTGATCATGATATACTGTTTTGATTGTAAGTATTAGATGAATTGGTATTATAGATAACAGTTTTGGTGGTTCGTTGTTGATTTGAAATTAGAGGTTCATTGCTGGTCTAATATTGGAGTTTCGTTGTTAGTCTGAAATTGCTAGATTGTTGGTCTAATAAGGTTCATTGGTGGTCCAAAATGTTTAATGTTTTGATGATGAGATATTAATCATGATAACAATTTTACTAGTGGAAGGTTCATTGTTGGTCTAATATATTGTTCATGATATATTGGTCGTATATATTGTAGATGATATCTTGTATGCTTGATGGTGTTAATTAATAACAGTTTTTTTGGAACTGTTGTCATAATATATCCAGGTCTGACAAGTATGTTCTTTTGACAATAATGATCATTACTTTCAATTTTATCCAAAAAAAAATTGATGAGCTAATGTTGACAAATCCAAAAACTTTTTCAAATATATCTTCAAATGATCTAATTGGTGTCATATTTGGTAAGGAGCCTCCGGGTCGAGTTAGAGGGCTATCATATGGAATTTGTCTCAATCTTGCTTTTAAAAGATCTACAATAAGGATAAGTGGTATGCTTCCTCTAGTTCAATCTCATCAAATGTGGAGGACAAGGTAGTTCAAATTTAAAGTGAGCTCGCAACTGTAAAAAATTAAATGTAAACTTTTCTTACATATATTTCTTCCTGAAAAGATGTTCTGGAACATTTTGCTGCATGAAAGCTAATTTGGTACATGCATCCATCAATGAGGTATTAGTATATTAAAATGTTTATTGGTGTCTTTTATTTTATAATTATAAACATTGAAAATTATTAACTTCAAATTATTTATTATTTATTTCAGGCCTCAGATGTTGGAAGTTGTGCTTCATCACCTAATCAAGTAATAGGATCAAATGTTGGAAGCAAAATTGATTAGTGAAGAACATGTTGTAATAATTTGAATGTTATGATGATATTCAAAACTATTTTGTATGTTTTCTTTACTTTTGAGCAATTATGTATCAACTTTTGAACATTATGTATCTTCTAATTTTCAATGTAATGAATGAATGCTTATAACTTTCTATAATATTTCATTTTATTAGTATTTATTTTCTTTATTATGAAAATATATTATGTTTAGTTGTTTAATTATGCAAACGAGATTAAAAGTGGTGGTTGAATTCCATTTATTTAGAATTAAAATTATGTCAATAGAAACCGACATATTATTTTTTATAATTTTATTATAATATTGATAGTTAAAAATATCACATTATATATAATAATGTTTACATGCATTGTGTTTTGCAGTGATATCCTTTTCAATGAAATAAATTGCATCAATTATGGCTAACAATAATTACATATAAAAATTTTCCACTTTAAACAAAGCGTTAAAATGGTGAGTGTTGCGACGGGTAGCATAAGACCGTCATTAAACTTTGTTGCAGCTAGTTCTATGGCGGTTTGGAGAACTGCCACACGTGTATATTGTGGCGTTTTAAACGCCAGTGTATACAAAAATAATCACCACCGCATACACCATTTTTGTAGCATCTTTCGAGGACAACAATGTACCCATATTCGTGACGTGCTCCTGATCTTGTAAATGGATCAACCTAAGGTCCACTCCTGACTCCAAGAGGGCATCATTCCTTCTTGGGTCCAAGTCCACTAGGGCGACTGTGTGTTCCCTTCTAGGGCGCTCGTCTCCTAAGATTGTTCTTTGTTTGTCATTTCAACCCGCAGACTGGCCACGTAGCACTCTTAGGCTACTTTCTGATAAACATGCACCGTGATTTAAGGCGTGCATCACCTTTAGCATTCACATTACCTAATTTTCGTACAATTTAATTACCATGAATACATATTTTAATAATTACTCCTAAACTTGTATTGTTCGGTCAGTACCGGATACTGACACGCACAAGAAACGTTCGATCCTAGTGGTACACATTCCAAAAACAAATATGTTAAATCCATTTATTTAGCAATTATATGATTTTTCATACTATATAATTTTAGAAATTTATTTATTTATTACTTTCTCTTATATATTTATCAAATGATGAAGCTTTTGTTATCTCCTGACGCTTTGCAATAGAAAAAATAGGCAAATTCTCCTTGCACCTCCATATATGATGGAGGTGTACCTTCATCCGTAGCTTTTCTTTGGTGAAATTGGCGGAAGCATTCATGGAAGAAGACGAGCAAGGAACTCATGAAGAGTGATGTACTCCTTGAAGGTGCATCCTAGGTGTGGAGAGTGAGTGGTGAGGCCATCTCACTTGGCAAAGATGAAGAATAAAGATTAAAATGTCTATCCTAGAGAGGTAGGAGACAAGGAGCAAAATTGACACAATTTTGGCAGCAATTTGCTCTAGAATAATCTTCCTATTTCATGACCCAAGTGTTAGAGTCAAACAGTGTCTAAGTTCAAGAGGGGAGGGGTGAATTGAGCTTATCAAATTTTCGCAGAAGAGGCTAGATTACAGTGTAACAGAGGTGAAAAAAACAAATTGATTTTATTTGAAACAGATTGATTCTTCAGAACAGTCTAACACAATTTGAACTTGTTCAGATTAAAATTGCAATCAACAGAGAGGTATAACAAAATCAGATTGGTTAAATTTTACCAGTTTGAAGAATACAGATTATGCCAAGAAAACAATCAAGTTCATTCAGCACAAGGTTTCAAAGGAAATGAATCTTTGTCAGGATTTAATGAATAAGACTATTTGTCCTTAAATCAATGAAAACCTCGTATACAAATACTGTGTTAGTGATTAGAGAACTTTAACAAATCAGGAAGAACAGTTTTTATTAAACCCAGAATTAACAGATTTGGTTTCAAATGAACAGATTTCGTTCTTGACAGAATTAAGCAAAAACCATAAACGAGTGCAGGGATGAGAAGAAAAGTACAGGCAAGCTTTTATACTGGTTCACTCATAAAGAGCTACATCCAGTTTCACCTTACTCCAAGGTGGAATCCACTAAAAACAGTATCAATCACTTACAAACACAACAGTTCTTGAACACTACAAGAAT